>NC_085028.1:13315171-13410171 GCF_963692335.1 Osmerus eperlanus
GGATAACGTTGACACTGTTTTTTTTTTCCTTTCCCTCCCATCCCCTTCTCTCCCCATCCCTTAGCCCAATCCTGGACTATCTCCCCTGAAAGATAGCTTGGCCAGATTCAAAGGCTCTGTGTCAAATACAATCTCTTTCTTATTCCTGTCCTCGATTGCTACTACCTTTTCCCCACTTCTGCACTGTTTTCTTTCCCCCACCTGCATACATCACCCCAACAGATGAGAGAGAGAGAGAGAGACAGAGAGAGAGAGAGAGAGAGAGAGAGAGACAGAGAGAGAGAGAGAGAGAGAGAGGAGAGAGAGAGAGAGAGAGAGAGAGAGAGAGACAGAGAGAGAGAGAGAGAGAGAGAGAGAGAGAGAGAGAGAGAGAGATGAGAGAGAGAGAGAGAGAGAGAGAGAGAGAGAGAGAGAGAGAGAGAGACAGAGGTAGGAAAGGAAGAGAGCCAGAATCAGAGATTCTTCATCAACAGAGGTGGGATAGAATGCATCAAGTGACTGCTGTTTGGATCTGCTACTCTTGGGACCAACCGTAGTGAAAGAAACAGAAGGCAGAGGCAGTTCAATGAGAGTTCACCTTCCGCTGTGCATCTTTCTTACTTTTGCAGACATTACGTTAAAATCCTCTAAACCCCATAATCCATTGCAGCCCCTTTTGGTCTCGGATGGAGAAATTTGATCGAAGGTTGCCCATGAGGGCTCAACCCAATCCAAATAAACGCTGCACACTTCAACAGAGTAGATGTCAGATAAGACCAGTGGAGCGAAAGAGACAGCGAGACACAGCAAGAGAGAGAGAGAGAGAGAGAGAGAGAGAGAGAGAGAGAGAGAGAGAGAGAGAGAGAGAGAGAGAGAGAGAGAGAGAGAGAGAGAGAGAGAGAGAGAGAGAGAGAGAGAGAGAGATGATCTTACAATCACCAACATTGATCACACAAAGCCAGAAACACACACAAGGTGCACAAATAGGATTGTGTGCATCAAAGCCAGAAACACACACAAGGTGCACAAATAGGATTGTGTGCATCCACATATCATGCAGAACCAAGCAGGTTCCAGTCACTTCTCGGGTCCCCTGGTCAAGTGGAGGATTATGAAGTTCTCTGCTATCAGGACTCATTCTGAGTGGAACCGCAGGGTTGTATGACTCAAGTACGTGCATACTGCATCTTATCCAGCCAGAGCCAAGGGTGCTTGTGATGCTAATAGTACATTACGCTACATGGGACTACCCAGCATGCCCTGCTGCAGTGCCAGAGGCAAGGATTACACTGTGATGAATCAGCGGTCACCACGGCGACAAGAGACCCGGGTATGACGCAGAGGGGAGGTGAACAACCAGCTGGAGAGGAGCGCGTGTGTGTGAGCGTGAAACAGCAAGGTTGTTTCTCAGATTAGATCATTGGCTTACTGTGTGTATGTTGTCCTGGCGAATAAAACGTACAGCACCACTAAAAGAAACCCATGGACACAGAATGTGTCCAGTATGAATTAAATGATCCCTCTAACCAGAAAACCACGACACGCACAAGTGTCTGATCAAACTATAACTGTGAAGACCAGTCTAAGCCAAGACTCTACTTTGGATCACTCTTGTTTGATTTAGGAAACACAAGTCAAGCAGCAGACTCTGACTCATCCCGTCATCTTTACCTCACAACAAACTCATCCCAGTGTTTAGAATGCTGGTTTACAACAGGAAGTGTTGTGAACACTCGGAGACGACAACGGGAGGGGGGGGGGGGGGGGGGGAAGCTTTTGTATTTTTTCTACCAATCAAAAAAGTGCACATGTCCAATCTTCGCTGTTTTAGCCTTTTACGGGGAAAAACTGGATGTTTGAACAAGAAGAAAATAGAATAGCAGTAGAAGGAAATTATAAATGACGTTTTATTTAAAACTATGAAATTCAAATTGAGAAATAGTTTTCACCCAAAATGTGTATTTTTTTATTTTGTTTTACTGGGACAGTCGTTCAAAAAAGAGAACAATCTCGGGAAAACCTGGACGGGTAGAAAGCCTAACCAGGAGTGTATTCTTCCAAGTGGGGGAACACTTCCCTGGCCCAGCAGGCTGTCAGAGCAGGTGGGGCCAGGGGTGATGGATCTCTCTGCGGACCTGTCCCTCTGCCCACTCTGCTGGGGGGAGAGACCCTTCACACACCCATTCAAACATCCATTCACCGGGCATTGTTCACACGAGTGGCATGGAGGGGGCATCTGACGCACGCACGGTGATGGATTAATGAAGACACACAGTGACACACGCACACACACACTGTATTCCGTCACCATTCTGTCCAATCGTGTTACCCTAACAGAGATCTATCCATCCATTCATCCATCCATTCATCCATCCACCCATCCATACCACTCTCCCTTTCCCTGGCCGCACAGCTGGAGTGTGTCTGCTCCTCTTCCCCTGCACTGTGATCTCTGGCCCAGTGTTGGCCCCCTCCTCACATCCTGCTGGGGAGGACAAAGCCCCAGGAGGGGCTGCCAGGAGATGGGGAGGGGCTGCCAAGAGCTGGGGAGGGGCGTTCATGTTCCCCAGCCCCCTGTATCCCAGAGTGTACAGCTTTCACGCTTGGCCTGGGCCCTGGGTCCAGCAGCGTCATCCCTGAGGGGAGGTCAGGGGGGAGGGTGTGTGTGTGTGTGTGTGTGGGGAGAGTGTGTGTGTGTGTGTGTGTGGGGAGAGTGTGTGTGTGTGTGTGTGTGTGTGTGTGTGTGTGTGTGTGTGTGTGTGTGTGTGTGTGTGGGGAGAGTGTGTGTGTGTGTGTGTGTGGGGAGAGTGTGTGTGTGTGTGTGTGTGTGTGTGTGTGTGTGTGTGTGTGTGTGTGGGGAGAGTGTGTGTGTGTGTGTGTGTGTGTGTGGGGAGAGTGTGTGTGTGTGTGTGGGGAGGGTGTGTGTGTGTGTGTGTGTGTGTGTGTGTGTGTGTGTGGGGAGAGTGTGTGTGTGTGTGTGGGAGGGTGTGTGTGTGTGTGGGGAGAGTGTGTGTGTGTGTGTGTGTGGGGAGGGTGTGTGTGTGTGTGTGGGGAGAGTGTGTGTGTGTGTGTGTGTGTGTGTGTGTGTGGGAGAGTGTGTGTGTGTGTGTGGGGAGGGTGTGTGTGTGTGTGTGCGTGTGTGTGTGTGTGTGTGTGTGTGTGTGTGGGGAGAGTGTGTGTGTGTGTGTGGGGAGGGTGTGTGTGTGTGTGGGAGAGTGTGTGTGTGTGTGTGTGTGGGGAGGGTGTGTGTGTGTGTGTGGGGAGAGTGTGTGTGTGTGTGTGTGTGGGGGGGGGGGGGTGTTGGGGAGCTGGGAAGGGGGAAGATCTCCACGCTCTAAAAAGCCCAACATCAGCGTTTTGTTTGACACACAGGGACATGACTGAAAAACACAGCAGCCCTTGCACCATGAGCTGTTGTGAGTCCAGAAAGAGATGCATTCTGGGTCAATTAGATGGGCCTATATCCTTCTCACCTGATCTGTATGCTAATGAGCCCCCTAGGTCAGAGGAGACAGATATGACCATCTAGTTAACACGCTAACTTTAGCAACATGTTTAGTCCTCACACATAGTGGCATATATGTATCGACCACAGGCGACAAATAAATGAGACTGCTTTAATTACATGGGCTGCTCTGATTAAATGCAAAAAGCCTAAAGTGCAGAACACGCTATGCTCAGCAGACCATATGTGGCATGCATAATAATAAATCTCTCTGTGTTTCTGTCTCTCTTCTCCCTCCTTTCCTTCCTCTCTCCCTCTCTCCTTCTTTCCCTCTCTTCCTTTCTCCCTTTCTCCCTCTCTGTCTCTCTCCTTCTCCATGCATATGGATTAATAGCAATCTAATTGTTATTCTTGTGTTGTGTGAGCTACTCTAGGAGAGATTAAGAAGTGATGGAGCTGACAGTTGTGTCCTAAGGGAGTGTAATGAGATGTTAGCCTGTAGTTTACCGTGTAATTTCAGGATTAAGTGTATTTGAGATAAATATTCCTTTACTCCCCTCCATCCCCCAGTCAGCCACTTACAGCTTACAGCAAAGCTAAAACATAACAGCACAGACACTGTAAAGACATGGAACTGTGTAACTTCAGAACAAGATAATGCTGGAAAAAAGAAGAAGGTTCTCAATGGAACTCATTTTTTTCCTCTCTCTTTCCTGGAAGACCACAAGAGATGCCTGCCTATCCAAACACTGTGGCAACTACACAATTAGTCTTCAGGCTGGTGGATCAGGACATATAGGAAAAGGTTCTAGGATGAAAGAGGTGTGAAATACAATCTACGTATCCATAAAGTCCATGCTGGCATGGGGGGGGGGGGGGTGTGGAAGTAGGGTACCTTGAGACCTTGGCCCTCATTGTGATCTTGGACCAGAAACAGTCACACCAGTAGCCAGACCAGTAGACAACCTAGAAGTCTTAACAGGAGACAACCAGTCAGCCAGACCAGTAAAAAAACACCGGGAGTTGCGCAGCCCTCAATGTGGCCCCATGCAAAGCTCTGGCCAGGCGGTTATCTCCTCCACAAGTGGAGCGGTGTACCATCCATGAACTCACTTCATTATCTCTCCACACGGGGAAGGGGAAACAGGCTATTCTTAGAGCCTCAGAGAGCACAGAGGATGAGAGAAGCTGCTTTGATACAGCCCGGGTCGATGCTAGTGCAGAGAGTATTCTACATGTGTGGATGGTAGGCTGCAATTGGAGAAGGATGGAAGGAGATGGAAGAGAGGAGAGAGAGGAGGGGCGGGGCGGGAGGGCGAGTAAGAAAGATATTCCTTTCAGGGGCACCCACACAGTGTTGACACATTAACACACACAAAAGTAAGAGATGAGAATTATGGTCTGCCTCTGGAAGACTTTCCACAAAATTCTTTTGTTTTCACTTTTTTCATGTCTAAAACAGTCCCTGGCTTTGATCCTTGTTTTCACAGCTGCAGCTAAAAGTTTAAGGTTTTTAGGAGAAAAGTGCAGGGGGGAAAAAAAACCTTCCCAGTGGGGGATTTCTCTCACCCTTTCAGAAGACAGCTTGATAGTGTAGATTAAAACTGTACATTACATAACAGGGCCTGAAGTCAAGCCAGGAGGCAATACTGAAGCCAGCCTTAACCACATATAGACTATGCACGGTTAACAAGCTACTTTGTCTGTCACTCAAGATGACTAAATCCACAACCATTGTCTAAACCTTTGTTTCATGCCATCCTATGGGAACAAAGAAGCCTCATTAGATGGTGTTTTGGAATTCGAAGACAAATAATAACAAAAGGAAAGGGAAGAATCCTATCTCAGGCTTGTTTAGGGACACACAAGGGGTATGCATGACCTCATACTTGGGTAAGAGGGTCAGATGGAGAGATTGCGGGATGCACTGTACACTGTGGTTAATGATAAACCAAACACACTCGGTTAGCCCTGTAGCCTGGCAAAACACAACCTGTTGAAACATGGATTATGTTTACACTCCGTAGAGCGTAGAGGAACAGTAAAAAGCAGTCGCTTAGAATAACAGCTCTATAAGATGTGTTTTTAGCTTTAAAGTGAAATCTCACAGGACTGAGCGATCTCTGCAGTGTAAACACTGTTAAAGCTTACACTTCCTTCTCTGGGGTTTCCCTGGAAACGGATGGTTCGGATACGGCATACTGCAGTTTCAACTCACAGTGGGGTCAGGCCAAGTTTTCCCCCTAAAACGCCATGTTTAAAATGTTTCAGGCCATTCGCCTAAACCAGAACAGGGTTTTTGGCTGACATTTTCACCAAATACAAGCACACAGTCTAAGCTGTTGTTTAACACCGTGCATATTTGGTTGATACCATGCCGAGTCCTTGCTCTGCAATTTCATGAAGGGTCTTGTAAAACAACTCATAGGCTCTCTCTCTCTTCTCCCTCCCTTTCTTTCTTGCAAGGTTCTATCTCGGTTGCTCCGACAACATAATTATATTTAGGAGAGCGTGAGGAGGACAGAAAACGAGAAAGAGAGAGAGAGGCGAGACCAGTTCTGGGGTTCAGAACTATATCATTATGGTTCTGTTTGAACCTTGTACAGAATAAGCCGCCCCAAAGTCGTGGTCGGGGCGGCAGATCTCGACTCTGTCCTCCACCACTGCTCCAAGCCTCTTGTTTCTGGACCAGAAAAACCCACCTCTGAAATAAACACCCTATATCAACTACTATTGGGCAAATATTTTTAGCATCCTTGCTTATGGAAACTGGAGTCGTGCCAAACACATGGATCATCTACGGGTCTAGAGTATGAATTTCATCAGTTGGAGAGAAGGACGGCCATAAAAACGATTGAATAGCAGAGGTAAAGAGTGCAAATAACAGTGTTATATTTCAGTAGGTATCTTTGGGCACCGTGCCCATCATCCACTGTCCAAGAGCAGCTCCTCTGTGGACAGCACACCACACAGCTGTCATACAGCTATGCTATCATCTCTACATATCTCTTTTCAGAAGCAGAATTCCTTCACCACGAGCAATCCAGGCCTAAAGTGCACACATCTCAAACCCCCCCGTGGGTCTGTGCTCCAGCCTATGGGAGAGGCTTTTAGCATGCACCCCTCGCCTCCATATGATCCACCACTCCTCCCCCCCGTTAGCAGCATCCTAAAAAAGACTTCTGCCCCCCCCCCCCCCACACACACACACACACATCCCCCCCCAGCCCTCTCTATCTTCAGCTCTCTCTCAGGCTCTCTCCCTCTGTCTTGATTAGATTACAATGAGAGGCTTGGTGACAGCTCCTGTGCATGCTTGAAAAGAAGCTGATATCTGAGACCCCCCTCCTCGACGTCCACTCTGAAGATCTCAGGACGGCTAACTGATAATGGTGGAAGAGCTGACCTCACTCACCAGAACCAGCCTACAAATACATCGGAGGACAAACGTGCCGAGAGAAAAGGCATCGGAGTTAAATGCTTAATGAATGAAGGAAGGTCTCTTACGCCTTCTTTATTTACTATACTGACAGTTTGTTTTAAAGATTTGACTCCTAAACCATTTACACGCTCCCTGACCCTCAGCATGATGCTATCTGTGCACTCCACATCAAAGCCGGGCTGTCATTAAGGAGCTCTAGCAGACAATAAAGAGGACCACATTTCCATGACACCGGCGGTCTTCCAGCTAAATGACTGAGATACCTAGCTAGCACTCTCCATAAAAAAAATGACCGAACGCAGACTTACAATGAGTAGCCTGGTTTGTGTATAGGAGCTCTTAGCCATCTCCCTAACAAACAGCAGACAACAGAGAGAGCTTTGTTACCATTGTGTCTCCCACCCGGCCTCCTACCCTGGGCCCTATAGAGGAGCGCTCACCCTGGGATGATCAGGGCATCTCTCCCCCCCAGGCTCCCCAGGCCTCTGGCCCTCCGAGACCGCAGGGCCAAACACATCCTGGCCATCTCCTGGGAGATTATCCAACCCAATGAGCACATTGAGGCAAGGAACAGAGAAGGAAACTGAAGCTAGCCATTCAGCTCCGGTACCACCCTGCCCCTTCATCCAGACCAAACCAACAGGAAATAAGAAAAGCCCAAGCTGCACTTACTGGCTACTTCCAGCGAAGCGTTGTGGCTGATGGCCTCCCCCAGGTAGTTGCGGGCGACACACACGTAGGAGCCCTCGTCCGGTTTGCTGCGTCGTCCGTGGACGATGCGCAGGAAGAAGAGGGAGCCGCTGGGCAGCAGCATGCGCTGGGAGCGAGGGTTGTCCCGGTCCGTCTCCACGCGCTCCCCGTCCTTGTACCACTCCACCGTGGGGGTGGGCCGCCCCTCCGCCTTGCAGTTGAGGGTGGCCGGCTCCCCCTTGGACACGATCAGGTCGGAGGGATGCTCCACGATCCGGGGCGGGGAGTCCTCCTGGCGCAGACGGGATCCTGGGGAGAGAGAGAGAGAGAGAGAGAGAGAGAGAGAGAGAGAGAGAGAGAGAGAGAGAGAGAGAGAGAGAGAGAGAGAGAGAGAGAGAGAGAGAGAGAGAGAGAGAGAGAGAGAGAGAGAGGTTGTTGGTTCAAATCCCGGCCGTGCCATGACGTTGTGTCCTTGGGCAAGGCACTTCACCCTACTTGCCTCGGGAGAATGTCCCTGTACTTACTGTAAGTCGCTCTGGATAAGAGCATCTGCTAAATGACTAAATGTAATGTAAATGAGAGAGGGGGGATCGTGGCACGGTGCTCCAGTACCGTGGGACAGCCGAGCAGGTGCAGATCAGCCCAGCTGCAACTGCAGTTCCAAACGAGCGGGCTGAGGCTGCAGTCACCCTTTCATTACAGCAACGTGTTCTTTAGTTCAGCTGAGCAACGTCCCAGCTATGTGACTCTGTCATTTTATAGATCAAAGCACAGAGCGGATGAACAGAGGAGCAGAAGGGGGGGGGGGGGGGGGAGACGAGAGTCGGAGGACGATAAGGAGTGACTTGGATGGGCAGAGATAGACCTGTTTGGAAAATATTGTTTGCAGTGTCCTGAGCAGCACTCCCTCTACTTTGAGAGGAACGGGGAATAGACAGTGCAGTGGTGGGGCGGACAGGGGGGGCAGTGTCACACCCTAATGTTATCTCAGGTCATTACTGCTGCTCTGGGAGCAACGAGCTATGGCTATCAAACCTGCTTTATATGCAAACGAGCTCACTGCATTCAGCCCCAGGCATAGAAAATGTGTGTGTGTGTCATATCTCCCTACATGGCTGTTGAAGCCCATTCTGCCCCAATTATAGGGATCTGGGACTAATTGGAGGCACAGGCCAACAATTAATTTACCCAGCATCCCGTGGACTCACCACACTGCCTCATTTCAATGCTGCCCTTCCTCCAAGCCCCTCCCCCAAGCCCTTTTCCCCCCTTCCTTGAACCCCCGCCGAAAAAAAATCTGGTGCTGAGAGAGCATCTTTCTGTGGTCACCACTGATTAGAAGGAAAGTCAGCAGAATTAGAGCCAGCTAAGAGACAAGATTAATCACTCCAACCCAACCAGGCAGGAGCGCCAACGGGGAGATAATGAACCCCATCCTCAAATACAAGACACAATACTGAATACCTTATTCACTTCCATTCAGTCCTTTGTCAACTTTAAACTGTGGGCTCAATGGCAGATTGGTGCTGCTTGTGTTGCTGTCTCCACCCCAGCCTTAACTCCAGTTATGTGCAGGAACGTAACCGATGTGCATGGGTGAACTCACAACCAGGACAGGGTGAAATAACAAGCCCAGAGTAGTACAGACAGAGTAATATCTTCCTCCGACTAAAAACAGAATCAACCTAATAAAAATGGCCGACCTCCTTCGAGGGTTCCATCTGTAGGAGTTGGGAGAGGCGCCACTAATTAACCCCCATTTGTAAGCTGTGCAGTGACAGACTTTGATCCTGCAGGCTACTGGCTAACGAGGCCCACTCCTCTGGTCTGACAGCATATCAGGGCTGAGAGGTGGGCTAACACCCCCACGCTACACAGCGCTAGCTCATCCAATGCCTCTCCACCGCCCGGCTAGCTCGCTCGTCCTTCACCAGAGAACACAGATGAGTATGTTTTATTAAAGAGGAACTTTGAAGTTCCCCACAGCTGTGATCCTCAATCGGTTCTCCCTCTCCAACTGATCCGGTTCCTTTTTAATTTAGATAAGTCTGGAACAGCCAGGTTCTAAGGGTGCACCGTTAACTATTTAGATGTGGAAATCTGGGAGGAAGCTGTGCAGCATGCAGTGTACAGTAGACTCTCTCCCAGTCCTCCCACTGGCTGGGCACGGTTGCAACAGAGACCTCACATTAACCAGTCTCAAAACGAATCTTGATGTGTTCCATAAGTGACGCAAAACACTTAGACACAAGTTTGTGTAAGTGTGAGCTTGTTTGTACAATGTACACTCTCTCTGCACCACCCCTATCTCTCCACTCCTCTCTTTCTACCACTTTCCTCCATTCCAGCACACCCCTCCCTCTCCCCCCCCCCCCCCTTCTCTCTCTCCCGACAGATAATGTGAGATGCACAGCCTCACCAGAGGGATGCTGGGAGTTCTACAGCACGGATCTGATCGATCGGTGCCTGAGGCCTGATTCTTTTCTCCTCAGCCCTCTCCTTCTCTGTACACTCTTTTATCTCATTTACAGACACACACACACACACACACGCATCAATGCAGTAGAGATGAGCTTGAGGGAGGCAGTACTCACTACAGAGGTAATTAAAAACCCTACCATCGTCTATCCTCCATCCTCTACTCTCTGACTTCTAAACAACACCACCATCCACACAGAGGAGTGTTCTACTGGCTATCACCGGGGGGGACACATTCTCCTCACAGCACCTCTCTTTGGAACTGTAGAACTTTCACCGTGTCTAAGGATCTCCTGTGGGATGGAGGGATGGATGGATGGTCGGCTAGGAGCTTATTCTCCACCAGCCAGAGAGAAAAGCACCATGGGTCTTCAGGGGAGAGCTAGGGTCAGTACTGTTACTGTCCACACTGGCCTGATGGAGAGGTCCTTAGATCCCCTCCCAGGAAAACCAGAACAAAAGGTTTAGGACAAAGGCATCACGGGAAGCACTGATACCACCTTACCACAGAATGGTCATGCTACCCTGGGGTTCATGGGATGCAAACCACTTCATTTCCATAGAGGACAGACATTGAGTTGATCATGATAAGTAGGCTGATGGAGATAGTAAACAACTCCCTGGGGGCACCATGACAGTTATTACTATGATAGGCTGCTATAAAAAGGATAACGGTCCTTTAATCAAAGATCAATATAACAGGGAGAGGGAGGGGGGACACATGTTGACAATTTAACGTATAGACCGAGAGACCCAGAGAACTGTCTAGATCCGAAGGCCTCAGAACAGCCCGAGTACCAAAAAGAGATAGAAAGAAACAGGCAAACAGGGCCGCTACTGTCAGAAACAGCAGGGTGTACTCAAACCCTCATCTAACGGGCTTTCCACCATTAAAAACCAATGTACCCGCAAGGCAAAATCATACATATTACATTTTTATTACAATTCACACTCTCAAATTAATCCACAACTAGCATAGGGAGAGAGAAAGAGAGATTGAAAGAGAGTGGGGGAGATAGAGAGCTTGGAGGAAGATAAGAATTTCAGCTCCAGTAACTTCCCTCACTTCAAATGGAAATGTACCTCTCTCACCTCTCTCCCTGTCCTTGTCACAGGGACGTCTTGGCAGCAGCTGAGAAGAGAGGAGGAGAGCCAGCCAGCCAGCCGCCCGTCCTCCGCCCCAGAGACCACACATGAGAGAGGACAGAGAAGCACTTTAGGCCTGTTGTTACTGCTGTCACCTGTGCTGTGCCAAACCAGGACAACCACTACAGTGTTTCCTCTATAGATAAGGCTTCCCCGCTCCCAGTACACTCATCACAACTAATCTCACCAAATCACTTAACGATGTGAGTATGATAAACCACAGCCTACACCCATGTGGTGCCGCCATAAAGTCATCTCTATCATCTCATAAACAAACATGCTAAAGTTGAACTTTTGCAAAGTGTTATAGAAGACCTGGAGGCAGGTAGTTCCGTGGCCATGACGGGGTCTTTGGGTGAGCGATAAGGAAGGCAGTGTGTGGCAGGACGCTCCCTATCTACCTGCCCATTAATCTGTGATTAGGAGGCTTCAGAGGGATTTATGACCCAGATAAGAGCCTGGGGCAGGCTGGAGACACGCCTACTCGGACCACGCCAACCAATGAGAGGACACAGATGAAAGAGCATGCTGTTCCCACACGGAGAGAACAGCCTTGGAAAAGACTGGGGAAATAAGCAGGTGTTACGGAGAGACCTTAGGTCTGAGGAGCGATAAAGAGAGGACAGAGATATAGGTCTGCAATCTAACCCCCGAAACAAGACCTACAACAGGCCCCGGCGAGGGAGAGGAGGAGGAGGGTTAGGAGAGGGAGGGAGGAAGAGGGCGAGTCCTCTGATCTGATGACATTAGTGAAGGGAGTGAAACCGTATCTCCCGGCGTCTCACCGTGAAGATCAGTCCCCCAGTCTGGAATGATCAGCATGAATGCCTCAGCCATTTGCAGCAGATCATCCTGTTTTTAACGTTACACAAGGCTATCACTTACACTCCTGAAAGCTAGGATTAGAGAGCAGAGTGTAAGAGGGTATGGGGCCGGGGGGAAGGTGGGGGGGGGGGGGGGTGACTGATATCTTTATGGCCTTTTTTTATCCCTATTTCTTTGTCTCCTCTTACCAAACACAGAGAGATCCATTTACTGAGCCGACACAGGCACTGTTCTCCCGAACTGATATCATATACCATCGAAATATCGCTGGTGCTCTTCAAGTTACAACAGCTTTTATAGTTGCTACCATGCCATCTCTTACCTAAGAGTGTACAAACACCACAAATAATACGGTTCTATCTGTTCAGTATTGATTCTACAAAGATATGTTAGGTCTGCAGTGGCTCACAATGAGAGGAACACAGCATCATTCCTGTCAGGGTTCACATAAAACTTCCAAAACTACCAAGAAATGACACCATTTGTTATCACGATTACTTAATTTCTCCATAGAGATTACTTTAGCGGCCTGTTGCTGTTGTTTATGAGGAGCGGTGAGGGTGCAGACTAGCTGACGCTGTACCCAGGCTGCTCTCTGCCCAGCGTGGGGCAGACGAGGTGCCAACGTCATCCTGCCCATCCTGCTTGAGCCCCCCTTTCTGGGGCTAAAACAATGGCGGTAGTATGTCTCCCTCCGGCTGCAGGCTTCCCCCAGGCTGATCCAGATGGAGGATAGTGGGCTTGACAATGTGCTGGGGAGGGGCGTGGAGATATTCAGGAAGCACATCGTAACTCATAGAGAGGACAACGTGATACTGTCAGCCAGGGTCACCTCACTCTTTCTGATATCAGTAGCGATTCAATTAAATGAATTTCAATTGGTGCCAATTTTCATGAGTATTTCTATATTAGAGGAAGAATAATAAATTAAATAGAGCTTAAAAATTCCCAAAGTGTAACAAAGGATGCAACTGCAACATTGATGGACGGAGGCTAAGATACGAGGATGCAGGCGGAGAAAAGAGTCAGGAACACAATGGATTTTCAGCGGAGGCCCGAGGGACTCAATTCAGGAAGAGTTGTAGCTGTTTTTAATGCCAAGCTGCTCCACCGAATGTCATTACACACACATAAAACCCTGCCCGACTCTGCACAGGGCCAGAAGGGCAGGCTGGATTCCTGAAGGATAATACAGTTCAGTTTTTGTATTATTTTTTATTACATCCACTGTCTGAAAAAAAAGAGTGGAATGTGTAGCAGACGAGAGGCTTGTTAGAGGAAGCAGGCTGTCAAGATGGCTGTGGAGTACAAGCAGATGGACTCTGATTGATCAGAGAGAAATAGGGACCTTTCTGTCAGCCTGCCTGTCTGCCTGCCTGCATGTCTGTCTGCCAGTTTGTCTGCCAGTTTGTCTGCCTGTCTGTATGCCTGCCTGCCTGCCTATCTGTCTCACTCTCTCTCTCCCTGTCTCTCTCTGTTTCCGTACATCTCTCTCTCCACACCGAGCTCCACAACTCCACCTTGACATCTGTTGGCTCTGTATATTAATACACCGAGCCCGACGGCAGAGGCTGGAGGAGCCAAACAGGCTCTCGGGGGAGAGCAGGGATGCAGACACATGTCCTTCACTCAACATGCACCACAGCAGAGCAGCAGAGCTGTAATTAAAAGGGGATGCAGACGGCAGACCTCTCTGCTCCACAAGGGACACATGCAGCAGAAGGGAGGTCTGGAGGCCCAGGGGGATGGAGGATGAGAAGCAGAACCAGAGGAGACATCACGCCTTGTTTCCCAGCACTGCCAAGCTTTAACAAGGTTTGACCAGTGGGCTCCCACTGGTACATCAAAGCAGAGGAGGAGCAGGGGAGGGGAGCTGTGTAATTGAATATGCTGGAGCATTTATTTCCCAACAGGGGATATACAGTATATATAGAGTCCCTCAGCTGAAAACCTGCTTAATGTAAGAGGGGACCAGGAATGAGGGACTCAGCAAGGAAAACTATTAACCACTCAGACAAACAAACAGCTCTTTCAAGGATTAGTTAACCCTTGTGTTATCTTCGGGTCATTCTGACCCATCAGTCATTGTGACCCACCGTCGTATTGCGACAACTTTACCGCATACCAAAACAAAGTGAATCATTTTCTTTTAACCGTTGGGCTGTCTCAGACCCCCCACATTGCGACGGTTAAAAGAAAATTATTTTTATTTGTTTTTGTATTGGGTAAAATTGGGTAAACACAACGATGGTTCGTTATGAACCTTTGGGTCATGTGACCCGAAGGCAGCACAAGGGTTAATGACTCTGACCAGCATCTGGGGACTCATAATAATGTGTGGAGTCTTCCAGTACTACGGCATTCCTGTACTGTGCTCACGGTTATTAGACACGATCAGCTGTAGTACATCGTATTGTGACGGACCGGTCAAAGTGTCCACAGATTCCTGTCAACAGAGCAGGGCTCCAGTGGCCCAATACTTACTGCAGTATTTCTGTTCTTTTGACACAGTGAGGGGGGTGGAGTGGGATGGGAGGAGGGGGGAGGAGGAGGGCTGGAGGGGATGGGAGGAGGGGGGAGGAGGAGGGCTGGAGGGGATGGGAGGAGGGGGGAGGAGGAGGGGTGGAGTGGGATGGGAGGAGGGGGGAGGAGGGGTGGAGTGGGATGGGAGGAGGGGGGAGGAGGAGGGGTGGAGTGGGATGGGAGGAGGGGGGAGGAGGAGGGGTGGAGTGGGATGGGAGGAGGGGGGAGGAGGAGGGCTGGAGGGGATGGGAGGAGGGGGGAGGAGGAGGGGTGGAGTGGGATGGGAGGAGGGGGGAGGAGGAGGGGTGGAGTGGGATGGGAGGAGGGGGGAGGAGGAGGGGTGGAGTGGGATGGGAGGAGGGGGGAGGAGGAGGGGTGGAGTGGGATGGGAGGAGGGGGGAGGAGGAGGGCTGGAGGGGATGGGAGGAGGGGGGAGGAGGAGGGGTGGAGTGGGATGGGAGGAGGGGGGAGGAGGAGGGGTGGAGGGGATGGGAGGAGGGGGGAGGAGGAGGGGTGGAGTGGGATGGGAGGAGGGGGGAGGAGGAGGGCTGGAGGGGATGGGAGGAGGGGTGGAGGGGGATGGGAGGAGGGGTGGAGGGGGATGGGAGGAGGGGGGAGGAGGAGGGCTGGAGGGGATGGGAGGAGGGGTGGAGGGGGATGGGAGGAGGGGGGAGGAGGAGGGGTGGAGGGGGATGGGGTCAGAACGAGCAGCATGCTCAGCTGGCACAGGCTCGCCACACAGAGTACGGCACTTGGGCCACGTGCCAGCAAACAGAGAACACTGTGAAGGGCTGCCAGAGGGAATGGACATGGGCCGAAAAACACCTAATGCTTTTTAAATGCTATTTAGGAGATGGCTGGAGCTGATAGGCTCTGCTACAGCATGGGTGCCGGGTTACATCACAGTATATGCGTCTGCTAGGCCGGTGACCTTAACAGCTTATGGGTTATTCTAAATGTCCAGCAAACACATTCTGAAACAAATCTCAGACAGCTGGGTGTTGAAGAGGAATTTCAGCTCCAGTGTTCGGTCAAGGTTAGAGCGGTAATGTCGGGGGGAAGAATCTCGACACATCTCCTTTGGTGCCAAGAGGTTAAGGGGGGTACAAGCTTGGCACAATAGCATCAAAGTGTCGATGTGTTTATGCATGCATGTGGGCAGACGTGTTTGAATGCGTGTGTGGAGGACGATGTGAGGACGTTGCTTGTGGTGGCTGTCTGGGCTCCGGTGGGCCTGCTAGGTTGAGACTTAGAGGAGCCAGTTGCTTCTGTGGCGCAGTGTCAAAGACACCAGTTTGGTACTGCTGAGCAGGGCATGGGCTCAGTCCAGCACATTGGAACAAAAAAAAAAACTGGCCCGAACTACACAAATCCCAGTGCGGAGAAGAAAGAAAAAAAAAATGGAACGCATGCCTTGTGAGTCAATATTTGGTCAAAATTAATGAAGGGGCACATTCTGCCAAGAGGCCTTTTCTAGACATCCGCAGCAGGGAGAGTGTGCCCAGTCTGGCATTAAAAAGACATTTCCTGCTCCAGACGAGGCCTGGCCAGTCGTTCTGCTCCCTAGCACCTACTCACCACCTACATCACTCCACCAAACACACAGCAACTGTCCAGATAATCCTGACTGGCAGCCAACTCACTGCTCCTCACTAGGCTGTAGTATGAGAACGGCCAGTCGTGTCCGTTCAGTGTGCCCTGTCCTGCGTCCCACCTGTCAGTGTTCTACGTGATGACAGCTCGAGAAACTTCAAGACATCTGCCTGAAAACCCACAGAAGGTCGTTCTCTGCCCCTTAGAGGGAGAGGACTACAGGGAGAGAGGGATCCTCATGATCGCCAATAGCGTGAGTGCTGAAAGAAACTAGAGGGGTTCTTGAGACCTGAGATAACCACCATGTGGAAGACGCCATCAGGTATAGCATCATTCAAAACTATCACAATGTTGTTGCAGTATGTAGTGCACTGGCTAATGCTCAGTAGGGTCAAACTGCATCATACTTCTTGTGCCTCTACTACAGGAGGTCACTTCTGTTCACTTAGCCCTCACTGGGCTACAGCTTAGAGCATATTTCAGATCTACCGACAGTGGAACTGAACATAAAGCTATTTAGTGCTAAACGCACGAAGAAACTGGCTCCAAGCCACAAACTGCGATCGTTATTCAATTAGGGCTTTCATAGCCACATAGCTGAGAGAGAAAGAGAGAGAAAGAGAAAGAAAAAAAAAAAGAGAGAGAGAGAGAAATTACAGAGAGCAGAGTTTGACAGTGATGAGTGATAAATAGCATCACAAGCCTTTCGGCAGGGAAGAAGCGATATTTGCCGTTAAAAAGCTCTTTGACAGGCTGGAAATCCAGCTGCAATAATGATATAAATATATCAGACTGCCAGCAGACATGAAGGGTTATTGTATGTTATTCTATACCGAGTAAGCGGCATGATACACTGTGGCACTAGTGTCTTATCTGGGCCATGAAAGGCATTCAAAAAACCTTTTCTAGCCCCATTCATGTCCTTGTATGCCATTGTGTTCAAATGCCACTTAAGATTAACTGCACAGAATGCAGGGAAATGAAAAACTAAGTTAGACATGCACCTATTTAAAATGGATATAGGCTGTTTCTGCTTCACACCCAGTTGTTTGAAGTCTCCTCACCATGGTTACTGGTTTATGGCAGGTTCTTCTCGGCTAGACTGGGGGTGGTGAAATTCAAAGTCACCTTCTGGTTAATTATGCTCCCCGGCTCCTTTTAAAAAAGCACACTCCTCTCTCACATCTCCAGACCTGCTTTCTGTTTATTCTGCGTCTCTCAGTGTGACAGAAACAGCCTGTAAGAGCCCACTTTACTTGAGGAAAAAGTTGCTGATTAAGCTCTGAGATTGCCTTGGAAACATAGTACAGTGCATTAACCTCCTGACACACAAGTTGTGGCCACGGTTGCCTCAATTACACTGAGCAGGTAGAGAAGCTACCCAGGCCCTCAGATGGAATTATTGACCAGAAGAGAGGGGAAGGGAGGGAACTGGGGAGGAACAGAAAAAGGCTGTCCTTAATCCCATCCATACGTCTAGGTCTTCTTAGGAATCAGAACACCTGGTGGAAACATGGCTTCACCACCACTACAAAGCCTGGGCCCAGGGCTGACCTCTGGCATATCCTGACACGATTTAAATCCACCGGCCCGGCCAAACCAGCAGAACCACATAGCTCTCTACTCTCCCATGTGCTCAGCAGTATGACCAGCAAGCTCTCTGGCTCCCATATGTCCACCCTAAAACACCCCGGGTGCCCTTGCTTACCAGTTCACCCTTCTATCTTCCCAATCAGCACATTCAAAGCCCGTGGGGAAGGAGAGGGATATGCAGCGTGAGCAGGGAGCCAGATCAAGAGCCAGTCCCTGAGCTGGTGTCTCGCACATGTGTGACTTCTCTGTTCCACACCCTAGGGCAGCTCTCTCTCTCTCTCTCTCACTCTCTCTCACTCTCTCACTCTCTCACTCTCTCTCTCTCTCTCTCTCTCTGTGTGACACACACACACACACCCTCAGTCCTTCATGAACATCCCCTCCCCTCCTCCACGCCTCACAATCGCTCTGTATAGACGACACAATGCTGCCCCCCGGCCAGTCCCCACAGGCTCTTTCTGCATGTCGGCCTGCTTTATCTCCCATAGGCTCTGTGCTGACCAGCCACAAAAAAAGGCAAGTCTTAAAAACTGGGCCAAAACAAAAAGGGGGGAGGGGTGAAGGAGGAATGGGGATGACTGCATTCTCTCCCGTTCTCCTACTTTTTTTCTTCCACCCAAGCCACTCTACTTGAATGGGAGGAAAGCATGAAAGAAACTCTGAATGACAGTTCAGAGTTCAATTTTCAGTTCAAAAAGATGATATTTCTTCATACAATGGTACATCATGCCTACATACAGCTAGTCGTCTGCTGGGAGCAAGACTGCTTGTTGGAATAAACGCAGCGATACTTGTCCTTTCCAAACATGTCATGGTAAATTGAGACCAAGTCCAGCCAGCACCATTAATCCACAGCAGACATGTAATTTATCAACTCAACACACAGCTCTAATAAGAAATGCTTGTCCTCCAATCCCAAACGTCAATGTAAAACCCATCAGCTACGCACACTGACATATGAGAGCTGAACATATGGATTCAGACCATGGCAGTAGACAGTGGAGGTACTAATACTGTATGACTGATCCTGCTGGTCTTCCAACCCCAGCGAGTTAGCCCCAACCGTGCTGGACCCCAAACACAGGCTGACACACCAACATGAACTAAATAAGATCTTAACTACTGACCACATGGCCAGTGGCCCACGCCTCCCCGACCCCTAGCCCCCCCCCCCCCTCCCCCCCCACCACCCGTCTGAGAAGAGGTACAGGCACATTCATCAGGGGTTTAAAATACCAAGGGGTGCTGAGGGCGTGGGGAGGGTTCCTCAGCTTCACACAATGATCTGGATCATCTCAGTCCTCCGAGTCTTCCATTAGAAGAGCTTATCAGTCCCGCTGCAGCCCTGGCAAATTACCGACTATTGACGTCAAATGGATCTGCTAATTAATCCAATTAAGGAGCTCTTTTAGGCTTATTAAAGGAAGAGTATTTGGGGAAAAACAGATCATTAGTAGGCTAGTCACCGCCACATTTATCTCCTTCAAACAAACCGCTTTGAAATGTTTATTTAGTCCGTCACTAATGACTTGTGTGAGTTGGGGATTTAACCCTGACCTGTTCTCCCTCCCATGCCCTATGGAGTGCAAACAGACAGGACACCAACCACCCCGCTGCATTCCTCTTCTAACTGGCCAGCAGGATCTCCTCTCCAGCACGTTCAGACTGAGTGTGAGAAACCTTAATCCAGGATCTCAGCATGTAATCCAGCATTGATTAGGATTAGATCAGATTAATGGAGTGTGGTTTAAGTGAAGGAGCTGGATCTTGGTGGGTATTGTCATCTCACACAGGTGTGACACCAATTAGCATTCAGCAGGTCTAACACACATGCCTTGAAATTGGCCACTTGTGTCCCACTATAAACTCACTATCCCCATGTGAAATAAAAATCTATTCTACAAAACAATAACAGATAGCTAGTTTCGAAAATAGGGACGGCTGTCTAATGAACTTGCATTCGATCCGAGAGACAGCTAATGAAAGTGTGTGGGTTGGTTGAAGAAGAGTAGTGAAAGAAATAATGAGAGTGTTTGTGTGTGTTTGTGTGTGTGTGTGAGAGAGAGAGAGAGAGAGAGAGAGAGAGAGAGAGAGAGAGAGAGAGAGAGAGAGAGAGAGAGAGAGAGAGAGAGAGAGAGAGAGAGAGAGAGAGAGAGAGAGAGAGAGAGAGAGAGAGAGAGAGAGAGAGAGAGAGGATTGTGGAGGAATGTGAAAGAGAGAGGAGCTGTGGACAAGGCTCACCTGTGAGCTGTGGTCATTAATTGGCCCAGGAGCCTGCTGTGGCCTGTCACACCACCAGTTGAGGGGAGGGTGGGGGTGGGAAATACAATTTATTATCTGCACTTAGGGGTCAATTTGTCAAGAACTCAAATGCTCAGGGCTGCTGGGCCCCTAGCTGATGAATAGAGCTGCCCTCTTCCCCACACCTTCACTAACACCCTGTCTGTGACAGACACACACACACACTCCTCACACCTACAGTAGCATATCAGCTGCAGAGCAGAGACAGCTGTGATGAGACTGTGGAATGCTGGACGGCAGACAGGAACAATTCATGACCTTCCATACCCAGGTGAACCCAGGAACATGACTGGAGCTGAGCTGACTCTATAGCAATGTAGTCCAAACCGAAAATTAACACCCCTTATCTTACAAAACCTATTATCTTCAAAAAAAGTTTCCAAATTCAAGAGTGTTCACTGTAGTGCAGTTGAATGTTTATCTCAGTGGAATCTTAACAGGATTCTTAAGGTAAGGACAGCCTGGTGAGTAGCTGAAGCAGGGATAATAGGCTGAGATAAGAATCATTTCGAGTGTGGCAACAGAATGAATCACCTGATAAAGGGAACGACGTGATGGATGTGCCTATCAATTTACAGCCTTCAGACTCACCTGCAAGTCATCACAGGTCTTGGGAGGGCAAAGATCGCCTCTCTCTCTCTCTCTCTCTCTCTCTCACACACACCACACACACAGTCTAATGATAAAGTAATTTAGATGCTGATATGACATGTGAATCATTGAAACAATTTTACAGTAGGTGAGGTTAACAAAGAAATCTGAGTGACTGGACAGGAAATCTTATCATCAATGTTTACGGAACTGCTATTAACATGCTGTTTGAAAAGCTGGCAAAACTAATTTAGTTTAGCTTCAGCCTAATCCTGGGCAAATCCAGAGCATCTGCTGACTATTCCAGCTCTATCAGCGTGCTGTATGGTCCTTCTCACACGTTCCCCCTTCTCACGCCTGTCCCCAGATAACACAGACATCCCACAGCCATGGTCGGTAACTAGAGACCCTGGAGTCTGGAGGTCCCACTCTCCTCTGCCCTCAGCCAGACGGAGGGATTTCAACTCCAGTCCAAGACTCAGTCTCTGCTCCAATTCGACCCATCCCCAGTTCAATTACACCCATCCACTTACATCCAAGCCAGGCCCGGGCAAAGAGCTTCCAAGTCGCTGGCCTGCCCCATAACCCCTGGCCCTCTCTCCCTTCAGGCACTTGTTCAAGCACTACACTGCTTCCTCATCTAGCAGTCCCTACATTCAAACAAACATGCTCTATCTCTCTATCTCTCTCTCAGTCACAGCTCACTTAGCAGCACAGGAAACCAGGATGCAATTCAGGAAATCAATCAGGAAGTGAGACACACATTGGGCTCAGAGATGACAAAGCCCTGTACATACACACGCGTGCGCACACACACACACACACAGCCTGATACAGCACACACTCGTCTGCCTGGGGAGTTCGGTCAAAACGCGTACAAGGCTGGAGTAGCTACATTAGCCTGTTCAAGTGGAAGGTAGATAAATAAAAACTGAAAGGAACTGTTTATCTAATATCTTGATATGTTTTAGAATCTAAACTGTATTCATTTACATTACATTTACATTTAGTCATTTAGCAGACGCTCTTATCCAGAGCGACTTACAGTAAGTACAGGGAAATTCCCCTGAGGCAAGCAGGCTGAAGTGCCTTGCCCAAGGACACAACGTCAGTTGGCATGACCGGGAATCGAACTGGCAACCTTTGGATTACTAGCCCGATTCCCTCACCGCTCAGCCACCTGTCTCCAGTTTTTTATCCACATTATTGACATAAACACCATTCTATGATAGTAAAGTAAGAATATGTTTTAGATGTACAGAGACAACGAATGTATTTCAGACCATCTAAGGGTGTAAACCTTTAGTGCAAGTCAGATGTGACACTTCAGGTTTGTACTTGTAAACAATTACATATGACTTATAGATAATTACACAGGCAAAGATATACTGCAAAGTCATGAAGTAGTCCTGCCTATTGCACTGGGCAGACTTCTGTAGTAAACTGAGTTAGAAAGTGTGTGTGTTTAATGATCAATGACGATTAAATAAGGCAAACTTTTAAGATATACAATGCCACACAAAATCGAAATATTTGTTTAAGATCCTTCCCTTAGCTCACATTTCAGTATTGTACCGTCTCTACGATGTCTGAGGGATGGCAGCTATTTGCTACCTCGTAACAGTGAAACAAGTGACCTGGAAAAGGCCAGCCATCTTGACCCAGGCCTATATAGACACCTATATGATGAGTGTCTCACACACGCAAACATTGCTCCTTGCACTATACTGAAAGTAGTCACACGTTCCAGTGCTGGTTTAAGTTAGCATTGTCACATAAGTGTTGCTACTTTTTAAAATACCTGAATAGCACATTGTCGAATATATTGTAGGTCCATCGTGTTGGTAGTTCATCTCTTGTTTATGATGTTTAAACAACAGGTCTAAACTATACATGTCTGCACTAGTATGCTAAATGTTGCACACTTACAGTAATATAGGTCTATCAATCATAAATCTAGTTACATTATGCTGTAGTTAGAAATCTTAATTTGCCTTAAAACCAAAGGGTAACAATTAAAGTAATTTCTACCATCTGTAGATCAACGAAACGGGTACGCTTATGATGATGTTTGACTTTGAAAGGCTCTGAGTGATATTATTTCCCAAATCATAGATCTAGAGTGCTTTGAAAGATATGGCTTACCTGAGCACACATGGAGAAATCCAAATAATAACGCAATTCCAATTGATGTTGGAGACATTATTTGACGTCTCTTGAATGATTAAATGTCTCAAGTAATCCAAATTAGTTTTGAAATACTTTAACGATCCGCTCCTTCATAATCTTGATATGAAATGTCAAAAATAATTTCAAAATTTAGGGGAAAAAATCTAACGTGTTCTGCTGGCTCTATTTGTTTGGTAACACAATTCCTGCGTCTTCATAAGAGTGAAGCATGGCAATTCAGTAAAAAAACAAACAAAAAAACACGTACAAAATAATAAACACAAGAGAAAGGATTCAAATGCGATTTGGGGTTTTCTTTATAAGGACTCTATTCCAGCAGATAATCATCCCGACTCAGCCGCTCTTGGTTCAACTGGCAAGTGCGTGCTATTATCCAGTTTAAATTATCCAGTCCTCAGACAGATGGAATAAAAAGTATTGCCGTGAATAATCTATCAAGATGACAGAACAGTCCATGAGGATATGCGTTAAAAAGTTACACGTCCGTTTGTGTATTCAATTATTCCGTAGAAAGCATCTCACATTATTTCAGTCGGGTTTTGAATCTGTCACCAGAGACGGGAACTTCTGAAGTTTGCGCTCTCCACAGCGGCTAAAAGCTGGACACTTTGTATTCCACATCCATCGGTGATGATTCACGCCAACTTTTTCATCACTTTTCCGATTTAGATCAGTGGCAATTGAAATTGAGTCCTAGTGGTCTCGGGGTTATCCAAGTTTTACACCAACAGCTTATTTTGAGTATTTGAACCCCTGTATGCGCCGCGGACCCCTTCACCTCGGACAGGGGGGATTCGAATTCGCATTCACAGCATTTCATTCACTGGAGCTGAATGCCTCGTCAAATGGTATGTGCCATTCTCCCCCCTTCACGGACCGAACAATGGGGTTTTCCGAAGAAGAAATTAACCTCTTCCAGTCTGGATCCGAGCACAGCGGAGCTGTGAGCTGTCAAAGCTCTCCTGTCTGCTTTACAGAGGTGACGGGAAACAGCATGCTGAATAGCCCACACATTTCCGTTCACTATTTTGTTAAATCCTGCTAGATTAAGGATTCAGGCTATGTTGCTGAATGACATGTATTAATTCATTAATTCATTTGTTGGTCCGTTTTCTTTTTTGACAATGAGAGGTTTAGGCATATGACTTAAAACATATTTGTTTCCCCATTAAGAATAGGCAGTTGATTTTCACAAAAGCAGTACTGCTTTTGTGAAAATCAACTGCCTATTAATGATAGGCCTGATGTGAGATTTGCAACAAATAGACAAAGATAAGGCTTTTTTATTCATCAAATGGTCTCTCAGATTCGAGTCTGAATACTAAATAATTAATTTAGTGATAACGTTTTTTGTTGTTTTAAGATTTGCTTCTGGTTAGCCAAATGTTCTTTTACCTCAGGCGCTCAACTAGGGTAAAATAGTAAATGTAAATGTTAAAGGCGATTATCCGGAATAAATCCCCCCTAACAACGATATCAAAGATGTTAATCTAGCTACTTTAAAATATTATATATAGGCATTATAGTCTAAAATTAGCTAGAGAGAAGTTGTTATCACATTAGACACCTCAAATTAAATGAGGTCCCTTAATACATTCAATATACTGACTGTGTTTAAAATAATGTATTTAAATGTGTGTAGGCTATTTAACATGATTCTTTAACGTATATGAAGGCTATTAACAAACATTGACACCCTGTTAAACTGGATGTGTCAAGTAACAGAGTAACAAAAACAAATAATTGCTCTATTCAACACCTCTATATTCCAAATCCTAAATAGCGTAATAATTAATTAAAGTAATTTGGAAAGAAATCTGAATTTTACACTTCCGCACTAGGCCTACTCATGGGCATGTAAGGCAGAGGCTGCTGGCTCATGTGTCGTTTAACTGGAAACCTGAAAGACCATAAGTTACCAAACAGCGCCCTCTAGCGAGAGATTTATAGACCATTAGAGAAAACATCCATTCTGATCCGACAACCACATCGCAATTTTTACTGTTTCTAGAGTACTCTTTATCCTCACCATCCTCTATTTTCTCATTAAATCCCAATTTCCAAGGTCACATATGTAGTCTCTGATCTCCAGTGTGTATCTCCCTAATTGCCCTAGAAGTGCCACAGACTACTCTAGAAATTATTTTTTGGGGAAGTAACCAGTAGGAAAGAACAGACACACACAAGCCTGTTATAAACCCTGTCCCTGTTTAGACCTAGCAGCATGAATACCAAAGTATGTCTTTGTAGGGAGAATTCTCTAGTGGCAAGCAATTGTGTGCAAAACGGCTTTACACTGGTAAGTCAGAGGGATAATTTTGAACCCCTGTCCAGTTTGTTTGCATTTGAGGATAACTACAAAGAATAGTGTTTCAATCTTCTCATGAATTTCTCCCTCTGTCTATCTATTCAGTTATGTTTACCTATTCAGTTCTGTCCATATATCTAGTCTCTAAAGTTGAACAGTTTGTTCCATTTTCTGTATTCTCGCCCACGGTAGCACTTCCTTTTAGACATATTGTCTGACCTAGCAGGAAGCCACTCCCACACAGCACATGATCTCCCTCTCTCCCATCTCTCTATCCCTCGCGACCTTGAGCACCACAGAGCTCACAAACAGGAGAAACGACAAATTAGTCTTGGCTGTGATGGCAGAGTGCCTGGATAGCAAAGAGCTTTGAAAGGACGTGCAATCGCTTACATTTTCATAGAAGCTATCTTTTCTTTCTCCGTCTGTTTCTGTTGCGTCTATTGGTAATAATGTGTACTGTGTTTACAATGCTTTGCACATGGTTTGAAATAAATAACCCAGTCAGTCACTCAACTAACCTCCATCATTTACCTTTAAGAAACACTGAGATACATAAAAAAATAAATAAATAACAAATCTACAATCAGCCATAGGACGACCATGTCTGAGGATGCCACACTGTACTCACTGTGAAACATGTGGTTACATTTGTGTGCCCTGCTGTGAGAGAGCCTCAGAGTGGGGCGGCCCTGCTGTGTTCCTGGGGCTCCAGCCTGCAGACTCCTACACCAGGGGTGCTGGGGGCTGCGTAGCCCAGCGTGGCGAGGGGCCCCATGGGGACTCTTGTGCGGGACTGCCGGCATGATGAGCATGGACAAAACCATGACCAGCCGACACATAAGCTGCATAATGGCTACTCACACGTAGCTAGACCAGTCCAAACTGGATGGACACAGGCCAGAACTTTCTGAACAGAAACTCACTTTCCCCTGCCGATCCAAACCTGCTCTGGAAACGATCACGTCTCAAGCAACGTGTCTAGGACTAACTTGTTGGAGAATCCAAAATCCAGTAAATTCTGTTCACAACTCATTGCCTTCTCCTTTCAACACAAGTGTTGCTTCAGTCTAAGGTTCACTTGAAGCCTCATCTGGCATCTTCATCCACAGAAAAACAACTGTGAAGCTCAAGTGTTTTACAAAGACGAGCTCAAAGAATGTAAACGAGGCACCCAAAAAAGTTAAAGTTGCTCATCCCGGCAAGCATCCTTGAAACTGTCGTAGTGCTCAGTCCCCCCCCCCAGCAGTGCTCCTCTCTCACAGTGATTGTGTGCCCCCCCCCCCCCCTAGCCCCCCTCCAGGGCAGTGTATGATAGGTCCTTAATGAGAGGAACCACAGTGTATAATGTGCTCCCCCCCCTCCCTAGCTCTATGTGGCTGCCCTCAATGGACAAGCCTCCTTCTCTCATCTCCCGGCCTATTCTCTCTGATAATTCTCTTTTTAAATTCAAAGGGAGTTGGTGGACGTTTCTTGTGATGTGTGTCCATGTGTGTATGTGTCTGACAGTGTGTAACCTGTGTGTGTGAGATTATGTGTAGTGTGTGTGCATGCATGCGTATGAGTGAGTGTGCGTTGTAGGATGGGGAACCTTTCAGACTACATGCTGGGCTTCTCTTTCAGGTTCCAGAGGTGAGGGGGTGATACTGAGGAGCAACTCACATTCCCCTGCTCTGGCTAAGACTATTTAATGCCTTTCATTCTCATTGCACCATCTCACAAAACAAAGATGACATTAAAACAAAAACATTCCCTTCAAAAGAGATGTTGCCCCATTGAGAGTCGATAGGAGTATTCATCTTTTAATACTTTTTTCTCCTCCAATTGCCTGAAGAGCAGTGCATCTTGGGAGTTTATTCTCCAGCGACTGAAGGCGTGTGGTGACAGAAATTGTAAAGTAAATCTGAAAGCTGTCACAAGTTACCCACATTCACCTTGGGTTGAGCTTAGAAGTATTCTGTAAGATGTTTCACTTTCCTTATGTTTCCACATGCTATGGAAAAATGTGTTTCTAGGTTGAGAGCTTGGATGACTGCAAATTTCCTTCTTCTAAATTCGGATAAAACCGAGGTTCAAATTTTCGGTCATAAAAAATATAGAAATAATTTTTCCAATCTGACCTTAGACCTAGACGGCGTCAAAGTCTCTCAAAGCCAGCTAGTAAAAAATTTAGGAGTCACAATGGACCCAGACCTTTCGTTTGAGTACCATATTAAGCAAATTACTAGAACTGCATTTTTCCATCTACGTAATATTGCCAAAATACGAACATTTCTCTCAAAGGATGATGCCGAAAAACTAATACATGCATTTGTTACGTCCCGATTGGACTATTGCAATGTGTTGTTCTCTGGCCTCCCAATTACCCACCTAAAAAATTTACAGCGGGTGCAAAATGCTGCTGCTAGACTATTGACCAGAACAAGAAAGTTTGATCACATAACATCTACTCTTGTCTCTCTACACTGGCTCCCTATCCAAGCCAGAGCTGACTTCAAAGTTCTACTACTAACCTACAAATCTCTGCATGGATTGGCACCACTGTACCTCTCCGGTCTCCTTGCACCCTATTGCCCCGCAAGGACACTTAGATCTCAAGATGCCGGCTATCTGGTGGTTCCCAAAATTAAGAAAAAAACAGCTGGAGGTAGGGCGTTCTCATATAGAGCGCCTCTTCTCTGGAATAAACTACCCGTCTCAATTAGGGAGTCTGATACTGTTTCGACGTTTAAAATTAGGTTAAAAACGTTATTGTTTAGTCAATTCTACGACTGTTAAAGGTAAGTCTGTTACTAGTTGGAGGCAATGGGGGACGGGTTGTTTCCATCCTTATTCTTTAAGTATAACTTATTTTAGAGTTCTCTTCCCCTGGAACAGATTTCATGTTCCAAATGAGGGGGGCTGTCGCTGTCTTGGTGTGTGGGGTTGCATCAAATTCCCCTTTTTTGCTCTGTTAAATTGCTGCACCAGTCCACACTTGACCGGTGGGGATCTCATTCTATTATGACTGTAACTGTTAGCTGCTCCTGGCATTCTCTAATCCCTGCTCTCCTCTCTCTGTCCCCCCCCACACACATCCCTTGTGGTGTGGGGGGTTTGAGTTGTCAGCACCTGCCTGGTCGTCGGTCAGCCAACGCTGGACCTGGTCGCGAGTCTCCCGGTCCTGTCCTACATCTATAAAGTTGAATAATGGATTTTGGTGTTTTAAAAACCCATCGACACTGTATGACTATGTTTAGCCTGTGTTCTGCTCCTCTCTCCCACCAACCGTCTCTGGAGGAGGGGATCCCTCTCTGAATTGCTCCTCTCAAGGTTTCTTCCATTTTTTTTTTTTTTCTCCTGTTGAGAGTTTTTTGGGAGTTTTTCCTTGTCTTCCTTGAGGGTTTAGGTTGGTTGAGGGTCAGTTCTATGGGCATATGTGAAGCCCTCTGTGACATGCTTGCGTGTAAAAAGGGCTATACAAATAAATTTGATTTGATTTGATTTATGTTTGGATTCTTACCATCCCATCCTTTCTGTCCCTCACCTCTGCCTGCAAGCATTCAGAACATGTCCTTGCTGGAGGAATCATCCATAGCCACTGAGTCTCTAAGGTGTTTTGAAAAGATAAATGTGAAGAACTGTGTAAGCGCTGAAAAAGAAATGCATTCACTAGATCTCTTGTCCACTTGCCAAACAATAATAGAATGTCTGGAGGGTTTGTGTTCGTGTGTGTGTATTTATTTGGACTACTTCATTCTCCATCATTGTGTCAGAGGCTCTATCTAGGCTGAGGGCCTGAAGCCCTCTTGACCGCGACATTCTCTTTGAGGGAAAGGGGGCCGGCCCTCTCCTGGAGACCATCTCCTGTTTACGGACAAACTGGAATGTGAGCGGGGAGAAGAGGAGATCCGAATCAAACACACCGTCTGGCCGACAGCATCGATCGCAAGTCTCATTCTTCTCCTGAAGCAGAGATACAGTCTGAACTCTAAGCTACAGTCAGACAGGACCCAAACGTACCCCATTCCCTCCATTTCTTCACTTCCACCCCAAAGCCTTGAAATCTGTCTTTTTACTGCCTTCCTGTCAACAAAAACATGTGCATAAATGATGGGTCTGATGTAGTCTTGATGACATAGAAAACAGTCTGTCACACAGTGCTCTCGCGGAGAAAAGGACGCTCTGTGTTGTCTATTGTGGTCCTCTTGAGGCAGATAGAGATTCCATTGGCATGACAGATACAGTACTTCACATGGGTCTGTGGCGCATGCAGCCAGCTGGGGGATGAACAGACAATGCCGGTAACCTCAGACATGTATTTGTGCTCGGAGGGGGATGACCTGGAGTCCTGAGGAAGTCACAAATCATTGCGGTGTCACTGACAGTCCTCCAGCTGCACTGAAAGACTGCAAATCATCTCTGATTGGATGCTGAGGGAGTGGCGGAGTGCTGCTGAGGATGCAGCCAATCAGAGGAGGCTGACAATGCCCAAAGGATCTAGCTTTCTGATTAGATGGCAAATGAACACGGTACGTTTTACACATTAGCAAATTGCATTCGTGTTTGAACAAACCCCTAAAGAATTCTAACCCTGAATAGCTCAGCATGAACACTGTATCGTTCCCAAGACATAGGCACGTACGTTGATTTATTGGCTAATGTGCAAATCACAGAACCATGATGATACACAGTTTGTCTGACACACAGAGGAACTGCTAGCCTGACTAGGGGAACTATGCCTCAGGCCCAGGCAGACTAGACTGAGATAGTGAGGGAACTGCAGCACTATGGTACACTAGGGCAGGACAGGGCACTCCTGCAGGGATGTGAAGGTGAAGAACTAAGTGCAGTCCTGTCAACTCTCTGGAACATTCCAAGCAGAAAGCCTCACTGGAAGTCATGCCACTCTGCGTCTCTCGCTCCCTCCCGCTCTCCCTTTTTCCCTTTCGGCTTCTCAAACTCTTCCTCAAGCTCCTCCTCTGACTATCCTCCATGGATCCATGCTCCTTTCTGGTCTCTCTGCTGTGTCTGGGTCAGAGTCCTGGAATGTCTCTCCTAAACCGCCATCTGGGGTCCAGCCCCATCAGCCCCCCAACTACAGCCAGCCTCCACAAGTAAATGTCTAAATGAGCCAAAAAAGTGTTTTCAAAACTGGCCAAGGCCAAAAATGTCTCTTGTCAACATCCTATTGAGGAAAAGCCAATTTGTGAGAAAGAGAGAGAGAAAGAGACGGAGAGAGGAGAGAGAGAACTGTACAAAACGAAATGAAGGAAGGAAGATTCAACTCCCACAGAAAGGAAACCACAACAGCCCAGTGCAGACATTGTCCTCCACCCTGTCGCTCCTCTGTCCTTGCTTTCAGACTCGATGAAAGAGACAGGGACTCTTCAGAGCGAGAGGACGGCAGCAAGCTAAACAAATCTGTTTCTGTGTTTTTTTTATTTTATTTGGGGAGTGCCCCCATGCATGACGCCACCACGAGAACCAAGAAGGAAGAGCAGACAGGGGAGCCAGAGAAAAGAGGGAAAGAGGAACAGAAGAAGCTTCACAGGACTCCAGTGTGGGTAGGAGACACAATGCAGGATAGTCCGATAACAGGCTGTTGCTTTTCCGCCTGCCTGCGTAGCCTGAATCCCTCTGTCTTCTCACAGGGCCTCACATTAGCATCTGTTTGGATTCAGCAGCAACAAGCTCTGTGTAGGGTGATTAAAATAAGCCCGCTATCATGGACCTCCTTCCTGGCAGGAACAACAAAACACAGTCGGTCCTCAGTAAATTCCCAACTATGTCTTTCGCTGGAGCAAGTTGCTATAGCTGAAGAAAGTTCACATGAATCACCATGGAATACATCATGAATGGAATTGTGCAAAATACGGCAGTTGTGCTAAATGCTGCAAAGCACATGTTGGTATTGCAGAAAGAAGGTGTTTGACACAGCAGACTAATTCTGCACATCTCCTGTGAGACTTCACCCTACAGAATCTCGTGTGTGCCTCGCCATGCACGGCTGCTCCGGTATGAACAAGCTGACAAGATTCTAACACAATTAGTCGAAACAAAAGTGCCTCTGGTGACTCTCCCCAGGACCCATTGTCCTATCACAGCTTGTTGAAAGCCCCCTCCCCGCTCCTCCCCTTCTCCCCTCTCTCACCCTCTCTCATAGAAATGCATGGTGGCAGAAACGAGTTGCATTATGTTTTCATGCTTAATTGGCTTAATTGGTTTAGTGGCTGGAGAGGTTTAAATGAATGTGAGCTGGGCTCAGAGTAACTGAGCCAACGCATGTCTCCACCTCCATGGGGCCTCACCACAATAGGCCCCTCAGCCAATTAGACGACAGGAACCTGGTGGTGACAAGGCCCTAACCAATAGGAGAGCCCCATCGCAACAACACTCTACTGTTCTCAGGGTGAATGATCAATATTCATGAACTCACCAAGATACATTTGTTACCTCATCAAGTGAGGGGAATCATTTTGATTTGAGCACTTATAGCACTGCTTTGCTCTCCTAAAAAGTGATACACTGTTAGGCCTACACTGGTTTTGAGAAAAAAAATGACTGGTCCTCTGATGTATCAGAAAGTCAAATTTTCAGGTAGTAAAGAAACTTCATTCACTTCTACTGTCGGGCTGTTATCCACATTGTCCCCAAAATGTAAAGAAGATTTTGGGGGAAAAGTGATGTGTTAAATCAGCCACAAAGGAGCTGAGCTCCCCACCAGGAGATAAGACTTGAGGGAGTAACAAAACGTGGCCTTGTGCCAAGACAAGGGTGAGGGGGGTTATTACTATGCAGGGGGGGGGGGGGGGGGGGAGTTCATGAACGACAGTTCCAGGTGTGACCACTAGAGGGATATTATTGATATTCTGCCCTGGTTCATTATGATCAAAGCCATTGTGATTCAACACAACTCAAAATATCAACAGAGACTGTGGATTTTATTGGTTTCGCCATAAAATCAGAAGTCTTATTTTTTGGGGATACTTTTAGTTAACCTTTGCTCATTCAAGAGATTCCTGTTCATACGTGTAGTTTTGATAAGAATTTGTATTATTTCCAAGCCACCATAATGAAACGGAATCAAACTGCCACAAGATATAAAATGTGTTTTTCCTGGAAAGTCGTCCAACTGCACACTTATAATATAATTCTGCTGTTGTGGGGAGTCTGAGGGCTTGAGGCTGTGTTACAGAATGACACATCTCTGCAGTGTCGGAGCAGAGAAGGAAACACAAAGACGAAGCTCCATGCTAAAAGCATTTCCCCGTTGTCTAATAAAAAGCCCCTTCTCTCTTTTACCACACCCCTCTCTCTTCTCTCATCACTCTCTCTCCACTCTCTTCTCTCCTATCTCTTATTTCATTTCTTTCTCTTCTGTGTTCTCTCTCTTCTCTCATCACTCTCTCTCCACTCTCTTCTCTCCTATCTCTTCTTTCATTTCTTTCTCTTCTGTGTTCTCTCTCTTCTCTCTCTCCTTTTTCTTTTTTCTTTTATCTCCTCTCGCTTCATGGAGCGATCAGCTGGCCAAACAAACGGCTGCTGTGATGAATGTAATAAATATGATCAATGGGACATGCCGTGGTGCTGACCTCCCAACGTGTGTCAGGGTCCAGAGAGCAGGTGCTGCTCGGATTTACTGCCCCCATCTCGTTCTCCAGCCTAGCACAGAGACCCCCCTCGCCCTGTCCTTATAACCGCACCCCCCCCCCCCCCACACACACACACACACACACACACACACACTCTCCCACCCCATGAAAAACAGTCACACACAGACACCTCAACTCCATAAACAACACAATCACACACAGTGACCCCCCTTTCTGACAACACACAGACACCCCGCCACCGTAACACAGTCACACCCAAAGACACAGAGCTAATATGAGCTCAGCATTTCCTGATGCAACGGCGTGACAAATTGAACTATTCAGTCTGATGGTTGTCTCTCTCCTATGTCCTGATGAAACAAGGCAACCAGGTAGAGCCACATGATCTGGGAGCTCATTAAACAAGCTAATGAACCAAGGTGAAGCTATAGCAGAGACAGCAGACAGACTAATACTCTGCCTGAGACCTTGGGTGAGTTACAAATACAAGGGAGCCTCACAGTTCAGCTATGCACCTCGTGGTTGAATATGCATACTGAGAGAAGGAACACTAAACACACATGTAGACTGTCATTCAAACCCCAACAATCACCCCCCCCCCCCCCGCCCCCCGAAAATTGTGTGAGGAGATAACGTGAAGCTAAATGTGAAGCTATCGAAAGAGGCATCTATGGCAGCAACATCGCTAATTCAATCAGAATTGGCCGTACGACACTGAGAACAGAAGGGCCGGGGAGAGAAGACAAAGAAGGCCTTCTCATCACGAGATGACTCTGCTTAATATGACACGCTTCTCCCTTCCATTTGAATAATCAGAAATGTGCACGTCTGACGGTCGTGGAGGCACCATATGGACAGACAGGCCCGGTACAAAGGGAGGCATTAAACCGCCCCTGCTCTCCCCACACAGCCAACTAAGAATATGGCCAATTTACATCAGCGGCGGAAAAATGCTGTGATTACCCTTCGAGGTGTCTCTGCATAGATATATACAGGGTGAGGTCAGAGGGATTAGCAGAGACTTAGTGTTTAACGGGATCACATCCATGTTCCATCGATGTTAACCATAACAATGGCGATGAAACCATCTAATCCTGCCGTAAACGTGCAAGTGAATAATGAATCTCTCTGTGTATAACCCCCTGATACTCCTCACCCAAATCCTTCCCCTACTCCAGCCCCTCTTGACAGCACTGCTGTGACCCGGTCTACAGAGGAAGGGCTAATAGACCTATTTCCTGGGACAGCGGTAAGCTAAGCTAAGGGGATCACAGAGATGAAAAGAGATTGGACAAGGGGCAGGGTAAACCTCCGGGGCCCGCACAGAGGCTGAGGGCCGGCCCCTGTGTAGGACTGAGGAGCCGTGCTACAACTCATTACATCTCAAGTGGAATCACTGCTTCAGGCTCGGCCACGACTCGGCCGCTCTTGGGGGAACTGAGTGCTTTGTAGCTGAGGAGGGAGAGAAAGAGAGGGAATGTAAGAGAGAGAGAGCGACAGAGAGAGAGAGAGAGAGAGAGAGAGAGAGAGAGAGAGAGAGAGAGAGAGAGAGAGAGAGAGAGAGAGAGAGAGAGAGAGACAGACAGACAGACAGACAGACAGACAGACAGACAGAGAAAAAGAGAGGTAGACAGAGAAAAAGAGAGGTAGAGAGAAAGAGAGAGAGAGAGAGAGAGAGAGAGAGAGAGAGAGAGAGAGAGAGAGAGAGAGAGAGAGAGAGAGAGGTAGAGAGACTGCTCCCCCACAGGACTCCCCTGTTCCCAGCATGGTGAGCGCTTGGGCACTTACGCTGATGAGCATGGCTTCCCCTCTGCGGAGACATTCAGACACACCAGCGGTACCCTGGGTAATGCATGTAGGGGTGACACGAGCAGATTGGTTTGCAGGATGGGGACTCAAGGCCACAGCGGGGTCCTGTAATGAGAGCTCAGGACAGATAGAGAATAGAGCTCTCCATCTTCTCCCACGCTAAAGCTGTCAGCGCCATGTCGCCCAGCGCACAATGCTCTGCTTCCACATCAATAAGAGAGAAACTGACTCTCCAGCATGGGAGATGAATATAGACTGGCCTGCCTGCAACCCCAGCTCCTGAGAGCCCTCCACCCCACAAGGACACAGCACAATAAACTTAACGCCTACTGATGGAACTCTCCAACAGGATTGTGACAATTGAGGATATAACGCAGTACAATACTTTACATCTGCTCTCCATCTGTTTATCAGTCCAACTGTAATAGCCAGCCTGGTATGCTGTCTCTGTCAGACCCTCAGGGCTCCTGCCTTCATGCTAGGTCACGCATCAGTGCTGTGAACGACCTGCGCTCAGGGACACCCGCCTCAACAAGGCAATGGCATATCTCTACTTCTGTTCTGCCCCACAGCCAATCATGAGCGGCAGCCTGGCAGCCTGGCGACTATCAGGTCCCTCACTTTCCCCCACATCTTTATTAACATAAACGGACAAATAGAGAGGTGGCAGATGGAGGCTGCTGTGCGTGGCTCTGTGATGTGTGATAGTCATGGTAGCTGTCTAAAGTCACGCTCAGCCTCACCCACGGAGCTGGCTCCTGCTGCCTGGTGAAATGCATGCTGGGATTGCCTGGTGAAGTGCATGCTGGGACAGCCTAGGGAGGAGCAGCCTGATCAGGCAGCAGGGATGAAGGTGCAGCTATGTGTTGTGTATTTACAGTAGTTATGGCACTAACATAAACCCATATTCAGCTCTCTATCCACCTCGGTCACACATAAACAATACATATATGCAGTTACTGTAGAAATGTAGGCACAGGAACATTTCATCTGCAATAAGCCTTAACTATTCCTGCAGTCTCTCTATTTTCGGTGGTCCTACACTTTGGTTTTCGGGACATTTCTGAGATCTGCGCCACACACAGTGATGTACCCTGCTAATGACTCTAGCAGTTCATTTAGACTTCCTGTTTCTGCTGGGGACTTCCTGGAGCTGAGAGAACCTGTGTGCGGCCCAGTAAATCACCCAGGGAGACGGGGATACGTGCTGGGGCAACATGGTGGACACAACTTCCCCTCGCACCAGGAGGACTGCCAGAGAAATAACCAAATACACGCCTCATCTGTAATCCACTCCAGACAGAATTGTGTGTGTGTGTGTGTGCGGCTCCCAGAGGTTATGGTCCCATTTCCTGGTTCCCATCTCCCCACAGAGCTCTGTAGTCACTAGAGACACATAGCACAATGAGACTCACTCTCCCACAATTCTCTTCTTTCTACATTCACCACGGGTTAACAATGACCCACTTCTTTAATTACATTTCCATCAAAGAACTCCTACTGGAGTTTCTGCTGTTTGAATTTCCCCAGAGTCTACAGTAGTCTAGCCTCTCTTTAATAACAGTATAGGGGCAACGTTTTAGGTGCACCATGTGAACCTACAGTATTATCATTCTGACACTATCCCACTCCATTGATTACATGGATATTAATGTACTTCCATGGTCAATGCATCAATCAATACTGGTATTAATAACACAGAAACAAATCCATATCTAATATCCTTAAATGAGACAAAGTTTCATAATCGCATGGTTCCATAATCGCATGGGGAGGTACAACACAGATGGATGGGTGATGGATGGAGCAGGTACAAGCAGCGACGTTGGTACCTGTGTAGCCCAAGGAGTTGTCGTCTTCGTGCTGGCTGGTGGGGGCTGGCGTTACCCCCTGGCTGACCCCTTCCTGAGTGGCCCCCGTCTCTGTCAACAATAACACCACAGGCACTGAGTCCAGGGGTATCCTCTCCCCGCTAGCCTCCTGCCCTTGGCCCCCCTGGTACAGGCAGAGGCTGCACACACACAGCAGAGCCAGACTCAAAGGGCACATGCTCCTCCTGTGCCCTCCGAGAGAGGTGCAACCCACCCACATCCCTCTAAAATCCAATATCCAGTGGCTGTAAATAATCCAAGAAGACTGCCTGGTCTCCTGGTTCTCTGGTCTCCTGGGTCTGGATCAGGGCACCGCTCAGTGTGCGGATGCTGTGTGCGATGCAGTGTGTGAGTGGTGCGGTGTGTGTGTGTGGCAGGATGAGATGCTGCCTGCAGACAGAGTAAGACTGATGGCTGGTACTAAGCTGTGCTCAGTGGGAGTGGGTTCCCATACTGCGCTGTTTTGGTGGTCGTGCTGTGAGTGTGCATGTGTGCAAGTAGCCGTGATGTGTGTGTGTGGGGGTGTGTGTGTGTGTGTGTGTGTGTTGGGGGTGCTCCCTCTACCCTATCAGGAGCCATGACTGGCTTGCCATATGGGCAAAACTGAGCAGGGAGGGTCTGGACACTCCTCCCCTAACTGAGTGCCCCATCCTACACACACACACACACACACACATGCACACGCACACACTCACACACACACACACACACAAACACACACTAACTGATGGAGACACTTCCAAGTCATTCCTAATCCGTTCTCTTTGATTGTGATCCTACCACCATTGTGACTGTCTGAGAGGGCTGAGTGACAGGTCGGGTCTGGGTGACAGGAGGTGTGAGGGGTGGGACTGAGGGAGGGTGGAGGGGGGGCAAGAGGGCCAAGACGTATGGCTAATGGGGGCTCCGGGGGCCCCAACTGTGCCCTCATGATGGCTATGTGAGGGATAAATCAGCAGAGCCATGCCCACTCTCATTGTTACCCAGTGACAGGGGGTTAATGCAGGCCGGAGGGACCAGAGGAGGCTGTGGGGAGGAAGATCCTGGCTCCACAGCTGACTGAAAGGCAGTCTGTCTGAAGTGCCTTCTCTCCTCAACGGGGTCTGCCGTCCGGGAGGATAAATAGCAGACGTGCTGACAGAATAGTTCATCAGAGAGTACTTCAGACTAGCCGAGTGTGGAAGAGTGTGACCCCTCATTCACTCAAGCCCCACCCACCTATAGAGACATGACAGACCCTTTGCATCGTCTAAAGAACACAGCCAACACACGAAAACATCATATCCGCTTAGTCCGAATGGTGACATTCAACATTAGAGTTTGATGAATGTGGCTCCACATGAATGTTCTGTTTGTGCCCCCCTGTGATGCCTGTGGTGTTGTAATTACAGCAGGGCTGTGGCAGAGGAAGGAGCTTGTGCTGTGCTCATCACACTCCCATGCACAGTGTCTCTCACTGTTTACCTAAACAAGTCTGATCGACAGCACCACAGGAGACAGGGGAACACAATATGAAATATGAACACAGACACAAATTCTACACAGGGCATGCATGTATGGAATCCACATAAATGGAGTCATGATGTACACACAAAGCCAACATCCAACACAGCGGCCAGTCTGTCTGTCTGACTTGACAAATACGAGCATATTATCATTTAAGTACATGATGTACTATTCTGATGGTTGAGCATTGACACCTGAGCTTTCCATTTTTAAGATTGTTTGCCATGGTTATGATGCTCAACAGCTCAATCAGTTTGTTTCCACACAGGCCATGTCACCCCTTCACAGATCCATGAGACGGGTGTAGCTCAGGGGTAGAGAGTTTGACTATAGACCAAGAGGTTGCACATTCAAATCAAATCCGATTCAAAACCTTTTGAGTGTTGCTTTGGATAAACGTGTCTGCTAAATAATACATTATCATACACATTATCACATTATCATCCTCCAGCTTTTGATTTTCCAGTTACTCCCTCCCGGTCCTCCTGTCTTTCTGTTCTGCATCTTTAATTCTGTCCTGGGCCTGCTCTGTCTCACTGGGATGAGCCAATTAAAGGGCAGTTCAGACTCCATTAACAGGTGGTGGACCCAGCTGCCCCTGGGGCACCAGGACAGAGAGACAGGGCCGTGACACAACCCCCCAGAGCCCCCTCCCCCTCCTCCACAACTCCAAGAGCCCCAGTCCTGCCTCTCAACCCAGCTACCCTGTTGGCTCATTACTGAGGTCCATGTGTGCATGCCCGATGGCTCCAGTGTGAATACAAAGATACCACCCCCCACGCCCTCCATCCTGCCCCTGCCAAACCTCCCGGCAGCCCTCCCTCCAGCCCTCCTCGCCCCAGTCTAACACCAAAAGGGCACAACATGTTTTCTGGGTCATTCTCCACCCTGATTGGACAAATCCATGGGGTACTGGCATCAACCAAGGGCCGAGGACCCACCCAGCCAGTGTTGCTACTGTGCTGTCAGAGGAGGTCATCTGTAACACACCAAGTCATTACCCCCCGCGAGGCTACGACAGCACGAGCTATATGTGACAAGGCAGTAAACCCGATGTCTTGTTTAATGCCTGCATGGCTCTGCATGCTTAGTTTGAAAAACACAAGCAGCAGTTAATGGATGTTCAGGAGCTGGGGAGAGAATCTCTCTGCTCTGTCGTTGTTATCTGGTCACGTATTGGCAGCAGTGCTTTGACCCTGGCATGATGAATGGTCTGAAGATGAGGAGTGTTTGTAGGTGAGTGTGTGTATGCGTGTGTGTGTGTGCGTGTATGTGTGTGTGCGTGGGGGGGGGGGGGGTGTGGGGGGGTGTCTGAGTCAAAGGCTTGTTATACAGGACTGGTGCCTGATGCTTGATGAGTTACAGTACTCCCAAACAAACTGATGGGAAGGTCTTGCTGTGATAAAGCCCTAAGCTATTTTAATTTAATGGTAACAAATAATTTTGTGTTTGCTGCAGAGTAAAGGAGAGAAGATATTGAAATAACTTGCTGCTGGTAGTGGAAATGTCAAAAAACATTTAACTTTCTTTTATTTTAATTTTACCTTTGGCTTTGTTGCACTTGATAGGACCAATAGGACATATTCCACTCCCAGTGAAACTGTATTTAGACTTTTCACTGAAAACAGACAATGGGAGAAGGAAAGTGGGAGATGTTTTTTGTGTGCAGAAGACGGACAGTTTTTTTGCTTCACTTCGGTCTCTCTCTCTTTATCTCTCTCTCCCTCTGTGTGCACTTTCTCGCTCATTTCCATGTGGATGGCTCTGTCTGTGTTTTTACTCTAGGCCATGCATCTCTAATAGGGTTTTAATCAAGCCTGAAGATTGGAAACACGCACAAAGAGAACACATTGCTGGAGGGGAGGAGAGAGAAAATGTCTGTCTGGGTTGAGGGGTGTGTGTGTGTTTGTGTGTGTGGGGGCGGGGGGTGTGTGCAAGCTGAGGCAAAGCTGTCTCTACCGCTAGGACATTTCAGTCTATTGAAATAGAAGAAAGTTTAGAAGAAAGGACTGTCTTTTAATTCCAAAGTGTCGAAAATCGCACATGCTGAACTTTAGTGTTGCCTTCAAAGTAACCAAACCCCTCCTGGGCCATTGAACCCCCCAGTCCTGACAGCGAGAAGGTATGAGTGAGAGGGCTGTGACTGGACCCGACAATAACTCACAGGGGTGGAAGTGGGGGGGGTTCAGGCTGCCCACAGCTCCACAGCCCTGGCATGGACAATGAGGAGCCCTGAGACAAGGGTCAGAGTGGTCCTTCATCTACTGTAGACCCTGTCACTGTACCCCCCTGAGGGGAGAGCCCCCCTATCCTCTTTAACCCTGCCACACCCCTCTCTCTTCATCTATCAGGCTTTGAAAGGAAGATTATGCATATGAGAGCGTCTCAAACCCTCCTCTGAGTCTCACAGCGTGCACGCCACAATACTAACGATCACAACGAGGCCACCGCATGCTTCTGTGGACAGGTCTTTTTGTGGATGTTTGTGTGTGAATGTGTGTGTGTGTGTGTGTGCGTGCGTGAGCTATGCAGGTGCTGAGTGAAATTATTGCAGTGCAGCCTAGTTCACTGCTGAGAGACGTTGAATGTGTACACTCCCCGCTGGGTGAGCACTCAAGTTCCTCTTTTTCCTCTCCTCTCCAGAACAGCTGCCCTGGCCCCTGATTGTACCTCCACTCACACAGAAAAACACAAACACTTTCTGACACAAATGCAATTGAACTAGGTGGAATGACACAGTAGGGTGGGTAACTCAGATCTACCCAAGGACTCTGAAATTAGGCCTGGCAAAACAGTTTTCTAGCTGCTGTTTTGCTATTAAAAAAATATACAATAATAAAATTTAAGAACCCAATTGAAGTGTAAAGGAAAACATTCCAGAAAAGTTTGCTTCAAAAGTTTCTATTACAAAATAATCGTCTGTGCAGACTATGTAGACACTGCTGTGTTCAGTGACCCAGTTTGAAATCGTTATAAAGTTATTCAGAAAGTCTAACATTAACTTTAGGGCTGCATGAACACACATTCCTCAGACACCTTCCTGACAGAATGCAATAGTTTGGTTTCCGAGCTCTGATAAACATGTCAGATTCTGTCCTCCAAGTTGGAGCAGAGATTGGCTTCCCACCTCCTCTCACATGATTTGATCATTGTGGTTTAATCAAAAGTACAAATTCAGAAGGAAGAATAATATGTCATCTCATGCTGACAGGATCACCCAGAGCGCTGACGGTAACCGCAGCAATACAAACACCAAGCAGAAACTGCTCCAGAATAAATAAAGCTGATTGGCTTTAGGGGTAGCTAACATTTGACAACTCTTGACTGACTTGATATGCAATAACTCACTCACTCACTGAGGCAGCAGAGCCCAACAGGTGTTACCACCGTAGCGTTTCAGAGAAACGAATATGAACTTGTACAGATGATTTGTTACAGTATATGCAACAAAGCTTATCCCATATATATTATGGGATAAGATTTTTAGGATATTTCACCTTCAGACAGCAGCAGGACTGAAGTAATGCTCCAAGCCTACTTGAGTTTTCTGTATTTGTGCTGTAAAACAACAATGTTGTCATGGGAGACAGGTGCGTGTGAGGAGTCTGAACTTGTTGTGACATCATGAGAAGCTGACGCAAGGCCTTCACTCAGAGCTGCCAGAACATTCAGAGGTCCATCTCAGTGACACCACCTGGCATGTGCTACTGCAGCAACATGTGATGAGGGTGGGAATTGTGTGTGTGTGTGTGTGTGTGTGGGGGGGGGGGGGGGGGGGGGGTTGAGGGAGATACCAATGGAGAATACCTTCTCAGTACAAAGAAATTGGTTCTGTCAGGGTTGTGGCACTTCAAGTGGTGTCAGCAAATACAGCAGGCTCCAAATATGGAAGCAAATCAGTGACATAATGTTTTGAATTTTAAAAGGCATTGAATACTTATTATTGAAATTTAAACACCACCGAATTTGTTGGATATTATGAATATTATGCCACTTATTTGCCTCCATAGTTATGACAACTCTAATAAAAAGCTTTTAGCAGCTCTGCTGCATAGCATTGTTTCTATGTTTTAAAGTGACAGACAGGAAGATTCTGTAGCACCCAGACACACCTTTGCGGCGAGTGAAAATAGTTTCTAACTGTAGCGTGCTTGTATACAACCCCCATGCACAGGCCAGTATCCTGTCACCACTCCTCACCTCTCCATGCCTTGAAGCGGCTGCTGTCATTAGCTCTGTGTCACCGCCGCAATAGAGGGGAATTCTGCAACTTTTAATTATGGAGGCAGAGAGCAGCCTGTGATGAATCACCTCGTCACCCTTTGATCTGATGACACCCAACACCAAGTTCAGCCTAGACTCTTCGTTCAGCTCCATCCCTTCACAGACAATCTGTGTTATGGCCCAAACAAATGACTTAATAACCATGGGTGTGTTTGTATGCTAAGTGACTGAGCAGATGTGTAATTATCACCTATCTGCATTGTGAGGTTTACTGACCTTTGAGTTTTTCCACATTAGTCATAGTTCGTGTTGAGAGGCCAAACAGAGGAACGTTTATTTCTGTTCCAAAGAATCTTTGTGTCTTTACTGAACCTTGGTCATTCCATGAGCTCTATCCAGCAATTATGTCAAATGAGATTCCCATACAGTATGTCACTTCACATTCTTAAACGCTGCGCTATTCTGAGACGTGTGATCCCATTTGTGACCACAAACACTCCTTCCCAGACTGCTGCCACACGGAGGGTTAGGCCTCAGAACTTTTACTGTCTCTCAGTCTTGACCAGAATACCACAGATTTCATGACAGTGTCAGAACTTGTATTTCTAAACAATCTTGGCAACATGAAAAGAGACAAAGAAGTTTAAACCAAATGCCTCTGTAGACACAATACTGATTGGTCTGTTATGAAACATCAAATATACTGGAGCCGAACTGTAGCCTTAAGTCCTGTCAAGCTAAACCCAATCTCTCAAATTGGATTCAAATCCACAAGCATGTAATTGGAAAGAACCTGTCCCTCCTAGTTTTGAGATAAATCGCTCAGTGGTTAGGCGGTTTGCACGCAAAAATTGTATAAATGCTTCAAGGTAATTACATTGTTCATTTTTTTGCCACTGAACGCTACCGCCGCTGTTCAATCAACATGGCATCTGAACACCAGCAAGTGGAACCAATAGCATCCGTTATCACCTCTCCCCTGCCTCATCCTCACCTCACACAGATCTGTGATTAGCGACCAGGAACATGGGTATGCAAATGCCCCGAAAACCGTAGACAAAACTGTCTCAGTCCCAACCAGAGTATATACAGATATGCTCTCAGTCCGTCCTGTGCTGATGCCTGATTAGAGGAGATGTAAATGAGGTGTGTGGAACAGAGAGGAAAGCAGCAGGCATCCAGTCCTCAGCTCTCTCCTGAGGAGACATCTAATGATCTGCACTTGACACAAAGACAATCAATACCGAGGCTTACTCAACCAGAGGCTGTGCCAAGCCTTGGTAGGCGTGGCGACAGGTCCACAGATGTGCAGACCATCAGGGGGACCGACAGAGGGGCCGTAAACACGCAGCATCTGCATTCTGACATGATAAGCCTTGTTCTCTGACTGCAGGTAACATGGGTTCTCTGTTCAGAGAGGAGGCGAGGCCTTAGTCATCCTTCAGCCCCCCAGGATTGGCTCTGATTTCCCCAAAGAGGCATGAGAGAGAGAGAGAGAGAGAGAGAGAGAGAGAGAGAGAGAGAGAGAGAGAGAGAGAGAGAGAGAGAGAGAGAGAGAGAGAGAGAGAGAGAGAACCCTTTTTAGCTCAGCACTTTCAAAGGCTTGGGTTCTTGATCTACAATATAGCTTCATGTCAGGCTTCCAGGAGTCAGGGATCAGTGTTTCAGGGCTCGACTACCACACCAGAGAAGAATGTAACATGAGCCTTTGTGACCCACTACAAGGGGATGTCATCCTTCTAAAGAGTCCTCTTATGGATCTCACCCGAGGACTTTGTCCTCATCATTATCACAATGACCTGCCTTGAGGGCTGCACAACCTGGCCCATGTGATAAATTATTTTTAAAGCCTTTACAAATGAAACTTGATAGAGGAAGGGAAAGGATTGGAGGAGAAGAAATGTTTTTGACCTGAGGGTAGGTTTGAGCGGGGGCTGAAATTCTGAAGGAATCGTGAAAGATTTACAGTGTGAGAGTTTTGTGACAAGTATACCATACATTTCACTGTCCCCTTGGAATGCACTGATTCACTGGTAAAGTATTTAAAGTGTAAAAGTTGAGAAATCGAATAGGCCTTAAATATGGTACGCATGTAGACAAATATCCCTCCGACATGAAAAACTCCTAAAACTCTAATAATCACTGAAACATATGGCCCTTTATGAACATGAATAGTCCCCACACTATCACACACATGGACACACACTCAAATATGACTACGTCACCCACCAAATCAAGACTTGTTTTAACTTGCTCTCCTTACAGATGGTATACAGATAAATGACAAGATAATTACAGGCCATAAAACAATTCAGAAAGCTTTATAAGGACTTAGAGTGCAACTTACTCAAAAACACAGTGATTTCAAGGACAGGTTTATTTCAACCTTCTAAGTGATATATATATATATATATATATCATTAACACAATCAACAATTCATGCTCCACATTTTTTACAGCTTTAGTCATCACAGTGCTATAGAGTTACCACTGCAGCACATAAACACATATACTCTGGAAACTGTAGATGCTTCATATACCCATGTGCACTGGTTACTGATTTCATTTTTGTATGTCTGTAATTAAACCTCAGGACTGAAGCCAAACTGATACATGCTAGCCAGATAGCACATACAGACATCAAACCCAGCCGGGCTCTTCTGAGATGAGCCTCTGAATAGAGTTACACTGGTGTCTTATTGAACTGTCCGTCCCTCAACAATATAACTGATTTTCCACAGGCTTATACGCAGAACTCCTCTCATAGGCTGGCTTCCTAACATGGCAAGCATATTCTCAATTTTCACAGGATCAGAGGCTTTTCAAAGAATCAAATTTCACATGGGTAAATTACAAGGCATTTGATTTCATTACATGATATTAATTCTTAGTTGTCAATTTTTTACTGATCCTGTTGGCTCTGAAGAAGATCTAGATCGGATATTAAAGATCTGCCGTAATCAGATAATATAATGAAAATAGTGGCGCCAGTGCCAGGTTTGGAGTGCATTTAAATTTCCATAACATTCAGACTCATACAGTTGTTATGAAGAACAATGGTTAAGGCCTGAAAACCATTTCAAACATCAGGGGAAATGGTTTTATCTACCAGGGTGTGAATGATGAGGTATTCTAGACGCTGTCAGGGAAGAAAGCTGTGGTACCACCTGACACGAGGGGTGAAGCGCCCGGGGGTGACAGGCTGAGGGCAGAGCGTAAATCCAGCAGAGGCATGAAAAGCAACAAAAGACGGAGCAGAGGCCTTCTCTCACGCCCCCCTGTCAAGGCCTCCCCCTCCCAGTCTCACGCACTCAACACGCAGAATCCCACAAATTTATTAGAGGCAGGTGACTCTCTCAGTGGAGGCTGGAGCAGAGCTGGGAGAGTCAAGGGGCAGTACAACATTACCATCTGTTAGGTTCGAACACTATTCGAATACACACACAACACACAGAAGAATCAAGAGAGAAGGTTTTTTTGGGGGTTCCAGCAGAGAGAAACTAATCACCCTGTCCTTGAAAGCGGCGAGCGCAAAAAGTGGTCACACACCATCCAGTCTTGAATGCAATCGTCCACGCCTGACTGCAGTACATCCCCAGTGCTGTAAATCATATGAGACATCAACAACATTTTTGTTACATCCGTGTAGGGGGGGGGGGGGGGGAGGGGGGACACACAGGGCCCTGTGTTACATCTGGTGCTAATATGTCCACTAGGGCCTTCATGTGGTGTTGGTCTACTCCTCTCCTGTTTCAAATTCTGCAGTACAGCCCTAGTGTGTTCCCCACGGCAGGTCTGTTAGCAGCATTACTGACAGCCTCTGTGGGTCTGTCTAGAGAAGACAAACAGCCATTAGGTAAACAATAGCGGATTGCACAAACATTGCTTGGCTTGACCTTATAAATCTGCTCAGTAAAACTGACAGAGGGAAAATAATATAGAGCGTGTCCTTTCCACTGGACCATGAACACAACGCTGCCTGTGTTGCTATGTGTTCGGCCCTTATGAGCTGTCGACATGTTTTTAGGATCAAGGGAGTGTCTCTGATGAAAGAGGGCGTCAAGTAGGTGAATGATGGTGTTAAATAACAGTGAGCACTCCTGATGTTTCTCTATAGAACCGTGAATCAGTTTTCATCCTCAGTGTCTCAGTATCCACTCTACTGCTTCATCACAAAGGCCTTGTTCCACCCCCCTCTTTACAAAGACCCGAGATGCCCTTGTCTCTGCCCAGATTTACTGTTATCAGGCTAATTAAAAAGGGGATGATTGGAGTTTCACAGCCCTCCACAGCCAGTCCTCCATCCCAGGGCCGAAGCACCGGTCACGGTTCTACAATGCCCTCGCTCAGGAAGGACTCCACCTCGGAGAGAAGTGGAGTCACAAGCCAGATATCACAAGGAGGTTTTCTGTCACGACGTGATCGATAAGGTGGGAATAGGAGACTGTTTGGCGTTAGAGTCGTAACCTTGGCCTGATTTTGAAACTCCTCATTGGTGATGTCAACCCATATTGACTTCAAGTTTGAAAGAAAATCTCCCATCTGTCTGTGTGTTGTGGAAACAGCTGGATCGTATATCCCAGTGCACACATGTGGAATAGAGAAGACCTGAGTCTAACCCGGGGGTGTGTGTTGGAGAGGAGAGAGGCCGGCAGGACGGGGCTGAGGTCAGACAGACCAGACCAGAGAGGGGGATTGCTGAGAGGAAATGGTGTGTGTAAGCGCTGTGTCAGCGACGGGGAGATGCTGATGCACACACACTCAGACCTCCCTGCTTCAAGACTGATACAGCTGGAACAGACCTGCAGCCATAGCAACCATAGTCAACAGCCATGACAGTTGGACATGACTGGCAGAGTAGGCAAAGGCTAATGCTGGTCTAGAGGAGAGTGCATTTGATAAAAATAGCTTGACTGGTCAATGTTTTTGTCTGGCATCAGAGTAGAGATGAGGAGAGACTGGACAGTCTCAAGCATGGAACTATTATAATAGCATGTGGCCTCTGGTGAAATGGCGTGACCGACACAGTTTTACACAGAGAAGACTACATGGTGTGTTAGACATTCTGACTCTGGTGCCTGGTGAACCTCGTCTGTAATTACCACTTCATCACAGGATGAGAGAGGACAAACAGGAAGCAGGGGCCCCAGCGGCCCTGCGTGTGTGTGATGGGGAACAGCCTGTCCTGCTGATGCTGCCCGTCTGGCGAGCCCCGTCACAAGGTCCTGTCCCACGTGCACCAGGAGACCAGGAGACAGAGCACTCAGATCAGCTCAGAGATGAACGACATGAGCTGACGTCCTGTCCTTCAATAGGGAACGCATTCTGTCAAACACATCACACTCACACACACACACACACACAGCATCGGTCTCAGTTCTGCTGAGAGATTGATTTTCCTCTTGCATGGTGATTTCCATTTAGTCAATGTCGAGTTTTTAATTAAAATAGCAATTACAAATTCCATAATAATAAGAGCTAAATTAATAAATTTCAAATGCTTTTTGCTTAAGGAACTGAAATGAAGCGACCCCAACCATGCCCTCCAGCTTAGCGTTCCTTTTAAACTGAACCAAAAAACTGTTTGAGCAAATAGGACAGGAGATCATGTTATGTATTCATTTAGCAGACACTTATTTTAATGCGAAACACTAGAGAGATTTGAACCTGCAACCTCTAGATCTGCTTTCAAATCCTCTACCACTGCGCAATACAGACACCCATAGATCATCTTCTAAATCAATTATATCAGATAGATTAGAGACGATTCTTGCACACTCAGATATTTCCATAGGTCTGGAGTCTATGTGAGGAGCTGCATCTGAGACACTAGTGCCCCTAGTGGGAGAGACTGGGAACTGCATGAGAAGATTGATTCAAAAGCACACTGGTTCAACCCTGAGGTGGAAGTAGGGGCGTTGACTCATCTGGGCTACAGCATTTGACTTACAATGACGGAAAGAAAATGGACTAAAGGCTGTGAAAATGGAGAATAAAACTTCAAGGGAGCGGTCTCATTTGATTTCTAACCCCTCAGGACCTGCCTTAGCAAGGGGTCACCCCTCAGCCGTGACCCCTGACCCTCACAGACCCCGAGCACCCCCGAGCCCCCTGCCTTAGCTCTGCCCCCGTGCCTTTCACTGCCTCATATTTATCACCTGTGTCCGATCTGCAGCATCCACCTGCTTTTTCACTTTCCTCAGCAGAAAGTTTCAATTCTTCTCATAATTCACAACTTGCAAGGTCCTGTTCTACCCCATAAAAGCCTCAAAGACTCCAGGAGTCTCAGGACAACTTTCATATGGTGACAATAAATCACAGCCTGTCAAGTAAAGATGATATCCCAGCACACAGAGGAGAAGAAACAAACACATTATTTGACTAGTTTGCATAATAAGATTTCATTAGTTGAGATGCACAGAGACTGGGTAAGAGGACGGACCAGGCGTGTGTGTGTTCTGAACGATGAATTAGTGGACTGAAAATTCTGACAATGTCTAATATGATGTCAGTGCTCTCCCTCCCTCCACTCATCCACCCTGGCCCTCCTCCCTCCCTCTGGCTTGGCCCTGACCTTGGAACAGCGACAGTAATTGAGCTTCGCAGCTCATTGTTACCTAATTAAAAACTGTCTAAACCTTCTGGAGCCTGATGAGACAGAGAGAGGGGGAACGTGTGTGTGTGTGTGTGTGTGTGTGTAGAAGAGGGGTGGGAATGGAGAAAAAGCAATGGACTCGAAAAGTGACCTCTAACGGGAAGAAAAAGAAAAACAGCCGTTGCACGTGTGTGTGTGTGTGATAGAGAGAGAGAGAGAGAGAGAGAGAGAGAGAGAGAGAGAGAGAGAGAGAGAGAGAGAGAGAGAGAGAGAGAGAGAGAGAGAGAGAGAGAGAGAGAGAGAGAGAGAGAGAGAGGGCCATTGCAAAAGTGAATCAGTGCATTTGATAAGAATTCTTATCTGAAATCCCTCCCTCCACCCTCCTAGCCTCACCCCTCCTCGCCCACCCCTCCTTCCCTTCTCCTCAGTTCAGGGTTACACAGTCAGGGAGGTGTCAGGCAGGTCTCTATATGGCTCTTATTAGCATAGAGAGCAGAGTAAACCTGCCAGAAATCCCATAATCCGCCTCGTCCATCACAGGGATGAAGTGTTGTCAGAGAGGGGGAACAGGCTGGGGAAACAAAGCCCCAGGCAGCCCACACATGTCTGGGGATAGCCGGGGGAGGGGGTTGGCTAAAGAGGCCTGTGGAGAATCGGGGAGGGCAGGGGGAGGGATGGAAAGTTCTGGGGCGGGCTGGTGAGGCGTGAAGTCTGCTGGAGATGTCTAAGGAGGTCTGGGCAGGGCTCAGGAGAGAGCTAAGGAGGGCTGGGCAGGGCTAGGGAGGGCTTGGGAGAGCTGGGAAGCTATCCCTCTAGTCCTCTCCAGAGTCAAGCAAGGAATTCACTCTCCTGATACTACAAGCTGACATTTTGGTGGTACGCTTGGCTGAATTATTGATGATGAATGATGACACAGTTGGACAGAAAGCTGTCCCAGCTGGTCCTACAGCTGCATGCTGTCCCCAGAGCTGTCCTCAGGATCACAGGGGGGGACAAACAAGGGTGGGTGGAAACTGAAGGACAAGAACTGGACAGCCTCTAGGCTGTTTGTTTATAGGATGCACACAAAACCAAGTAACTCAAATAACTCATGAACTCATGAACTCATGAACTCATGAACTCATGAACTTGACCCTGTTCACTTCATCAAAAGTCTATTTTCTGTGCGGCGTCCTAACCCCAATGTTTCCCTGAGGACTGTTAAACAGAACTCTGATTCACGTAAAGAATGTCACGCCACAACGAGAAGGAGGAGACAAGTCCTACCACAGTCCTATAGGCATTCAACATCATCCTTAGCACAGAGACAGCTGGCAAACATAACCTGAATGTTGGAATGCAGTTGTCAATCCCTATTCTGGTGACAACCACCTGTGCATATCATGAATTGGATGGATGACAGGGGCAGAGGGACCCCCCCCCCCCTCCTCCTCACATCACACGCTCCCTGCCACTATCATAAAAGCCACATGGTTCCACTCAGTTATATTGACAGGAAGAATGTACACCAGCTTTTATGTACTGTGAAAGTGTCTGTCCCTGAGTGTGCATTCGAAGGCACACAATGGAATGTAAAGCCGAGGAGAGAGAACAAGAGAGAGAGGCTTGGCATTTTGAATGTGTCACCTGCAAATTACAGTTCAAATCACACTGTTACATTTCCCTAATCATTGCTGAGGGCTTTTATGAATTTGAAGATACAAGAAAATTGGGAGGGATGTCAGGTGGCTGAGTGGTGAGGGAATTGGGCTAGTAATCCGAAGGTTGCCAGTTCGATTCCCGGTCATGCCAACTGACGTTGTGTCCTTGGGCAAGGCACTTCACCCTACTTGCCTCAGGGAGATGTCCCTGTACTTACTGTAAGTCGCTCTGGATAAGAGCGTCTGCTAAATGACTAAATGTAAATGTAAATGTAAAATCCTCCAATCTGAGCTCCTAACAACTCTGTGGTGGACTGGACACACACACACACAACCTCGCACTACCTCACACAACCTCACACGTTACCTCACACAACCTCCCTCTACTCAACACTACCTCACACTACCTCACACTACCTCACTCTACTCCACACAACCTCACTCTACTCCACACAACCTCACACTACCTCACTCTACTCCACACTACCTCACACTACCTCACTCTACTCCACACTACCTCACTCTACTCCACACTACCTCACACTACCTCACACTACCTCACACTATCTCACTCTACTCCACACTACCTCACACTACCTCACACTACCTCACACTACCTCATCTGGACTACCAGTTGTTGGGCAACACCAAAAACCACATATTTCTTAGGATTTCTTTATTTTCAAAGGCGGAACAATAAAAAGAGACTTCCAATAGCAGAACTACTCGCTGCATCAACAAAACACAGACATACTGCTGTCTCCTTGGGCTGTCAGGGGACCTTGTGGAGCATGACTTAGTGCTTTTCCTTCTAGTCTTTTAATCTCGAAACGGTATCAGGGCAGCGATCTGGCTCCGCCCTCCAGAGGGGGTCGGCCGTGGAGGGACTCGCTGGTCCAGCTCATCACTCAGCGTCCATCAGCGGTGGCACGCCAAACAATCCCATTAGCCAGGCCGGGGGGCTCTGCCCGGAGACACACACTCCTGGATGATGGCAAGATCCTCTGCTGACACACACGTGCCTCTACACACACGGCGGTGCTGCATCAGTAGCACTAATGCACTTGTGTCTGAGTGAAGCACTCCTGTTTGCACAGCACATGATCGCACTCTCCGCTCCGAGCATTGGCTTCACAACTCATCATTGGACGGCTAATGATGACAGGGGCTGAGTGGATGAGAGGTATTCATCCAGGAATACAGGAAGAGAGATGGAGAGGAAGGAGATTGAGAGAGGAAGCGAGCCATTCAAAGACATTCATCACAGAGCCTCACACGCTGTACCCTCAGAACCAGCAGGGCATGCAGACGTTGTCATTATTTGAACATATTCTATAGTAAGCGACACTTGAACCTGAATTAACAAGCTAATAGAAACTCTGACAAACCAACTTCAAGAGATCAGGAGAATAAAGAGAGATGACAAAAATAACCTCATTACAGAACCAAGTCTGTCTGTGCACGAGAGAAAAGAAGAAGAAGAACAAGGGATGTAGCAAAGAGATATAGAGAAACAGTGGGGTGAAGGAAGGAAGGCAGGAAGGATGAATGGAAAGAAAGCAGGAAGGTTGGAAGGAAGGAAGGAAGGGAGGAAAGAAAGATCAACAGTGTGACGTAAGAAGGATGAAGTTACTCACGGCTCCTGTCACTTTTCGACCTCCACCCACTCTTGTACCTCCCTGATCCTTCCCCAGGACCACAGTCTGCCCCCAGGACCCCCAGCAGAACCAGCAGCAGAAGGGGCATCGGGCTGGCAGCCATGCCTCTCTCCTCACCTCACACTGGGGCTAGAGCAGCAGAGAGGAGAGGGCCGGCCGGAGAGCTGCCCCACACTCTGTCATATCACAGCTGTGAGAGAGAGAGAATTCACAACAACACCCCCTCCTCCTACTCCTCCACCTCCTCCTCTTCCTCCTCCTGTGCTTCGGGGCTTAGGCCACTGGGCCACAGCACTGTAGCTCCAGGGGGGGGGTCACACAACAACCCTCAGCACCCCCCAGACTCCCCCCCTACTCCAGATGTATTGGACTGATCCTTGTGAAGGCGGCTGCAGAGCGGGCTCCAGAGACTGGAACCCCAGCAGGGACTAACAGGCAGAGTAGAGCCCCGCTTTCTGAGTCTCTCCTCTGAAATATTAATCCTTTTTTTTGGTTTGATCCAGTGCTCTCTCTGTCTTCTTCTTCTTGTCCTCCGGTGCTGCGTGGACTTGGAGGGGTATTTGCTGAAGTCCTGAAGGTGAAACACTCAGGCTCAGCTCACAGGAGACCTTTCCCATGAAGGTAGGAAAGAGTCTGGAGTAACATGCTTCCTCTTGCAGTGGTGAAGTTGCTCAGAGCCCAGCAAAGGACCGGTGACAGCGATAGTGACACATAAGTGATCCAACTTCAGGCAACGCCGGATACCATTTGTGGGAGTGTGTGTGTGTGTATGTGTGTGTGTGTGAGTGAGAGAGAGAGAGAGCGTGAGAGAGAGAGTATTTGTGTCAGTATTTGTGAGTGTGTGTGTGCCTCCGCCATCTGCCACCCCCACCTCTTACATCACGAGAGGCAGTGTTGATAGGAATATAAGGGATAGATCAGAGACACTCTCAACACTGCAGCCTTGACAAAACAGATCCACCGAGGGAGAGAGAGAACGACCATGAGAAACAGAGAAGGGGAGGAGAGAGAGAGAACGAGGGAGGGAGGGAGAAGGGGAGGGATGGAGAAGGAGATGGAGGGAAAGAGAGAGAGCCAATCTCCCGAGTGCAGAAGCAGCCTTGCATCTGTGATCTACTCTCACTCACAAATATGCTGGGTGCATTATCCTCACTATCATCCCATGCTCTGTGTGACCTTCGTAAGTGTGTGTGTGTGCGTGTGTATGTGTGAGATCAGTAAAAGAGGTTTAACCTGGCAAACACGTCCTGCAGCTGCTAGCTAGCCCGGAGGTGCCTGTTCAGACAGGCATGTTTGTGATACAGCAGAGCTTGCACCTCAGAGAGTATGTCAGCGACACTACGGCCCAATGGGACATGGGCATGGAGACACACTGAGCGAACAAACGTAATACAATATGCAGTAGTTAGGAGACATCTTCAATTTGCTTCACACGTTCAACACACAAACCGAAAACACACACACACACACAGCAAGTATTTCTGTACCCAGCAGACTCAGCAACTCTGGGTGTAGAGTTGCACCACTGCTTTCCTGCTGCTGGTCAGTCTGTCAGGAGGCAGGTGAGAGCAGGGGAATGTGGGAAACTGGAGGTGTCAGCAGCTCCCCCACCACCACCACCACCCCCCCTCCCCCGCCCCAATACCATGTCTCACTCCTGTGCCCTTCATTACTATTTCACTACAACCTCCTAATCATCCCTCCCTCCCTCTCCCTTCCCTCTCTCCCTCCTTCCCTCCCCTCCCTCCCTTCAGGCATCACTCACACAAATTCCCCCAGATAAATAGAGCAATGAGTAGGGCAGGCTTGTGAACTTTAGGTACAAATGCTCTGTGTTCCTCACCTGAAACCCACCCCGTCGTACAGAGCTTCTGCATATCCATGTACACAATAAAAATCGAATTACAACACAACCTAGGAAGAGCTGAAAACCTTGATGGTGGCGACGACACCCTAACTAGCCCTAACCCTAACGTCTAGGCGACGGTGTTCAAAGATGGGATGGATGTCGCTGTGTACGCCCGACTCCCCCACAACAACTGTAATGGCCGGGTGTCCGTGGGTCTGACTACCACGGCGGAGAGGAGGAGAGGAAGAGCTGCTTCCCCTGGCCGTAGGACCACACACGGCCCAGCTCATCAGGAAATGTCACCGCTAATGCATCTGCTGGAGCAGAAAGAGAGGGTGAGGAGTCAGAAGAGTCAGTGCCGACCGAGGACGAGGCCAGCTGTGTTTGCCGACAGCTGGTCTCATTAAAGCTGTATTCTTTCCACTAGGCTCTGCGTGGGGATCTATGTATCTCCTCGGGGTGTATCGAGGTGGAGATTACCTTCTCTGTTCCTCCTCCAGTCAGCCGGGAGATTATCTCACCGTGTTTACCTTCAAACAGGGAGGGAAAGTCCCGCAGCTGAACACTTAGACATCTGGCGGGCGATACCTGTTTGTGTCAGATTTGATAGGACACACTCACGTATGGGAGAAGCCCAGGCTAAGAGAATGCAAGCATCTGGGAGAAGAACCGAGGGCTATTCTCCGTGCGGCAGGGAGGTAAACTTATGGCATCTCAGTACACGGTGTGATGACATGACCTTCTCCTCTGCTGACTCATCCTGAGTCACTCAGCTCACCCCGGAGACTGGAGATCTGGACACGAGGCTGTCTGTCAGTAACAGCTCTCACAAAGACAGCACCCACAGCGCCATGGTACAGTGTGACAAACTTATTAGGGGACATCGTAACGACGCGACAGCACAAGAGCAATATACGTGTTCTGCAGATGTGTTTGGCGATAGGAACACTGTTAGCCTGCAGGACTCTGACGCTGGACCTTAGCGTCGACAGCAGCGGAACAGCGCTGTGTGGTCAAGAAGCCCAGAGACAACAGAGCACTCCCCTCCTGTGTCTCCTCTCCAGCGCCCACACATTCTCCCGGCGACCTCGCGCATGACAATGATGTAAAGAGAGAAGCCCACCGGCGACCTAGAAAGATTCTCAGCTCGATCATTTCTCCATCACCCCGTCGAGTTGAACCGTGTAGCTGAACACTCCTATGTGGTTGGGGATTCTAGGGTTTAGGTGAACAACATGAGTAAGCACCCAGATTAGAGGACTTGGGCCTGAATGCCAAGTGGCACTGGTCCAGTCAATACCACCCTCAGCCTGGGCCACTCAATAACAGACCCTGTGTCTCAGACCAGGCCTGACCAGACCAAGCCCTGCTGATCCCTTATCGCCCTGTCAGATATCTCAGACACACACCCATACACACAGAGCCAGCACTATGCTCAGCCTCCCAGATCAGTCTGGGTGCTAGGAGACAAACCTTCTTGCTACCTCTCTCACATAACTCCGCTGGCTTACTGTCTCCATCCCCTCCAGCCGCTCCCCAACTCTCCAATCAATGAAGGATCACAAGAGAGGAACAGGATTGAAGGTTAATGTGTGCAGGGACAAGCACACACACACACACACACACACACAAATCCATTGAGACTGGAGGGATGGTGAGAGCCATACTGAACAGTGAGCGCTCTGTGACAGACAGGGTATCGATTTTAATGGCTGCTACAGTATTTAATTGTCATGTAGGGAAAAACTTTTTTCCCCCCAGTCAAATCATTTTGTTAGAACAGCATCCATGGATAAAAGCAGTTTGTTGTTGTTTTGTTGATATTTTGATTTCCCATTTTGCACTTCTAGAGATAAAACAGTGTACACATAGCTTTGCTCTCTATCCCCGTCACAGTACCCATGTACACACACACACACACACACACACACACTCACACACACACACACACACACACACTCACACAGACTGAGAGGGCAGTTTTAGTCTGATTGTGTGTAATGGCTGTGGAGACTCACCTCTATTTAAGTATCTAAGTGTTCACCCTGCAGTAGCCTCACTGATCACACACTCTTCGGTGATTTACTGCTTCTGGTACAGCGTGGCCATCTGGGCCATTACTGCATCGCAACACTTAGCATCAGGCCTTCTCTCTCTCTGTTTCTCCCTCTCTCTCTCCCTCTTTCACTCTCTCTTTCCATTTCCCAAACTCTCCCAAACTCTCTGTCTCCCTCACTATCTCTCTCTCCCTCTCAGAGTCACACAAACAGAGCACTAAGAGCCATAGCAGTGGTACTGCTTCTCCAAGAGTGCTTAGATTCTCATCATGCTGAGCATGGCATGGCACCAGAGACACACTGCTCTCCTCCTTCCTCACAGCTCTGACACAGGCGCGTCTGCCGCGCTGCGCTGTCCTAGCGGGTGTTCTGTCAGGTGTGTGGCGTGTACCAGGTGTGAGCATCTGCTGCTGTTAAAAGCTGTGAGAGTCGTCAGAGGAGCCCATCCATCACACGGGAAGAGCTGGCGATGGCAACAACAGCTGGGAGGAAATGCCTCAGCACAGGGTGTCGTACACACTTGAACCAGCAGGGGGCAGCGGTCCGCAGTTCACCCAGACCAGTGTCCGTCCCCTGCACCCCCCCCCCCTCCCCCCCAGAGAATGAGCTGAGAAGGGCAGGTCAGGTTGAGGTGCAGACCTGACCCCTGGAAGCAGACCTCAGGTCTCCGTTAGAGCTGCTCTGGAGCTCAGCGGCTCCCTAACCTCCAGGATCGGTTACACCAGGAACGGATCCTGATAAATAATGTACAGATCATACGCTGCTGACAACCCTATACCCTCGAACAGCAGCAAGGACAAGGGGCTTTCGAGTTGATCAGGTAGCACACAGACATGTGTGGGGAGACACTGATGCACCTATACACACACACTCACTCATTGATTCATAGTGTGTCACTGGCACGGTCAATTCACAGCGTTAATTAATTTTAAAGGGCAAAAACCAAGGGCACGAATCCTCTCCGGAAATAGAAAACCTGAGAAAATCAGCCACACAACCTGAAGAGGAGGTGCGCTCAGAACAGCAGCACATTTCTGATCAACAGATGTATGATGGTGTCTGTATTAGTACATGGGCACAAGCTCAGTCCAGGTCAGGCCGTTCATAAATGACCATGACAAAGATTCTTTCTTCATCCATGCTACAGCCAGTCTCCACTGTGTTTCGGTAAGTACTGCCCCACTTGACCAGGAGATGGCGCCCTTGTACTGCTTCTAATCTAGTCAAATTGAAATGGTCACGACAAGCCGGCATAAAGTAGCATTCATCTACACAGATTACATTTTTATGTAAAGACAGCTGCTAAGAGCAAGTGGATCTTAAACGATACACTTGCACATTCAAATGTGTTTATATTCACCCAGTGACTCACATAGTAGAAATCCAAAAGTTATTTACATTTAGATTTAATCATTTAGCAGACGCTCTTATCCAGAGCGACTTACAGTAAGTACAGGGACATTCCCCCGAGGCAAGTAGGGTGAAGTGCCTTGCACAAGGACACAACGTCAGTTGGCATGACCGGGAATCAAACTGGCAACCTTCGGATTACTAGCCTGATTCCCTCACCGCTCAGCCACCTGACTCCCTAGTTATGTTCATAGGTTGGTTTTGTCTCAGTGTGCACATCTGATCATATTTCAGAAGGCTACATATTGCATACATTTGTCTTTATCCAATACTAGTGTTGCACAGTGAAATGTGTCACCTCAGAAAAAAAGAGTCTGCTAAATAAATACATAAGTAAACATATATTAAAGGAGAGGGGGTTGTTCCAATTTACACCCAAAGAGGGCAGTAGAGCCTCATATTCACCTCTCCCAGAGGCTATAGTGAAACTGAAGTGAGCAGCCTGTCTCCGTCAGAACCTGCTCCTGCCTGTTTCACAGGGATTCATTACAGTGTCCTTCCTCAAAACCCATAGTTAATGATTGATGCATTTAGTTCCCAAATTGAAGCCGAAACGGCTGCTTTAAGCAAGCACCCGCTAATTTGTTGAAGGAAACATATGTTGTGTGTTGAATACATAATGTATGTTCTGCACAGGAGTCAGAAGTCATAACCATGATACCACTCTCCCTCCCTCCCCACCTCTCCTCCACACAGGACTAAGCCTTTAAGTCTTGTGATGATCACAAAGCGCCAGCAGAATCACTTTTAATTGCATAAAATAAACAGCAGATGGATAACAAGATGTAGTTCATCCAGCCTGCCGCCTGACATGGAAAGTGAGCCTGCGAGTTCTTTAGTGAAGAATAAAGAATGAAGATGGCCCCCTTGATGGCATCATAACTCCTGTGTTAGTACTTAGCCATTCAGGAGCTGGTCCAGCCAAACCAGAAGGAGAACAACCATATGATGGTTGTATGATTAATGGAGGCATTTCCCCAGCCCAGCTTGGGGAGCAGACTTGTTTGGCCCCATTAGGAGGCAGCCTGGAGCCACCTTCTCTCCCATCCTGCTACTCCTCTGGTTCCTAAAGAACCCTCTGTGTGGAGGGACACCCACAGTGTGCACCTCCAGGGACAGGAGAGACACGAGTCAAACAAACACCAGTCATTCACCAACCACTCAAATACCTAATTTATAAAAGCAGTTAAATAGATTATAGTAACCACCATGATCAGGGTCCTCTCAGACAGCTGAGTCTGCATGCTGAGCAGCGTGGCACAGGCTGGGAGGTAACAGTGCGCCTGCCTCGCCCCTGCCTCGCCCCTACCTCATTCCTGGATGGTCCCTGCCTCAGCACTACCTAGGCACTGCCCCGCCCCTGAATATTCCCTTCATAATCCCAACCTCATGCCTACATAATCCCAACCTCATGCCTACATAGTTCCAACCTCATCCCCGCCTCTGCTGAAGGACTTCGGGGAGGGCCGTGCCGGTGCTGCCCAGACAACCGCTGAGACATGCCAGTCCCCCTCTTAGAGTGCTATGCAAATCCACTGTTAAATTTCATTTTTCTAATCCCTTTAATCAGAAACTGGGGAATAAAGCCAGCTGGTAGGAACCCATGTTAAGATGTAATTAAGCATCTGATTGAATTTCAGTGCATACCAAAGAGTGTGCGTGCCAAGGCTGGGCTGGGTGGAGGAGGGGGAAGGGGGGGGGGGACATTGCCTTGGCGACGGGGGACCTGGAGCTCGGTGGGCTCGGCTTTAGCAGCATGCTCCACTGCATGAGCGAACACGCATCAGAGACACATTTTTAAACATTACTGAGAGACCTCGCATGCCAATCATCTCCCCGCTGCGCCCGGAACGCTGCTCGCTGGTTCAGGCTCAACAGGGACGCAGACAACGCACAACTACAGGAATAACACCACCACAGTGATGTCCCAGCAGACACCACGGTCAAGAACCAAGGCGAGTCTGACATGTGATCAGCAGACTCTCCTTTCCTGCGTAATATGGACACATGGAACAGGCCATATACTGCAGATAGAGGCCATTCCTGGGTCAAATATACAGACGTCTTTAAGAATAGCAAACCTGGATGCAAGCCAAACATGTACTCGAAACATAGTTTGGGGCACATACACACACACACACACGCAGTAATGGAAGTCATTTCCCTGCCAGACAGACACAATGGAGAGCAGAGTGAGAGTAGAGTGAGGAGCTATCATGCTAGTTTAGCCGTGCGGAGGAGAGAGACCCAGACCCAGAGGAGTTCCGTTACCCAGGCCTTTCATCAGACGCCTCCACAGTGGAGCTCCACACCTGTGGCAGCCGGCGAGGTCGGGGTGGGGGTGGGCCGGGGAGGAGGGGTGGTTGAAACGAGCACAAAGAGGGGTGACAGAATCAGACAGCTCTCCACTAGAATGCCCTCGACCCCCCTCACAATCCCCGGCTCCCCCCTACCCTTCACCCATCCCATCTCACCCTGCACCTTTCTCCGTCTGCCAGAAGGCTGGCGCCCACCCGCTGATCAAACTGATGGCCACTTTGAAGGGGTTATAAGAGCAGCTCTGTCCCCTAACCTGCCCTCTCTTCCTCTCTGATGTCATCATTACGAGCCAGCGGGGTTGAGCTGTGGCACTCTCACATCCACTGGATCAGAACCCGGGACATACACTAAGCATCTTTCCTCCCCCCCTCTCTGACTTCAATCAGATCTGATGCTGTCCACAGCCCTTCCCAGCACTGGGAACCATTACTGACAGAATCCTTATGAGATAAAAGGCTCTATTTTTGTCATTCTTAACCCCTATAGAAAGCTTGGTGCTCTTTACAGCACTCTCTTTGTTTACGGGCTCTCCCGTCTGTCCTCAACAGAACAAAAGACAGTGAGCAGCAGTAGTTTAGAGAGCGGTGATATATGATCAGGTGTGAAAGCTCTATTGATTTTTCTTCAATTGTGTTTGCTCGGTTTGCCACTATTAAATATGGATCCTGTGCAACTGCCATTGTGACCGTCTTGAAACGGACACCCTTTCAATGAAAAGCTACAGCTTTACCAAGGGAGCCGTGTGTCAAGAGAGACACAGGCTGACACAATAGGACACTCCACGTTTCATTTGGGGACGTCAATGCATCAATTCCAAACGGCGGCATTGTGGTCAAACGCTGGTCCGAACACAACGCTGCTTTCTGTCTGAGGCAGGATATGACAGGGGGACTACATGGGAGGGAGGGACCTCTAATACCACAAGTAAAATCCCCATTATAAATAACTCAGAAGTCAGTTAAAGGCTAAAGCATTTCTCCCTCTGTGCTGAGGTAATGAGTACAAGGTTATGAAAGTAATGAGTGTTCCACAGTTTGCCGTCCATGGACATGCCCCATGAATAAAGAGGTAGGGTGGAGGACGAGGAGGAGATTAATCTTACTTAAGTTATGTTGCCGTGCCTCCCACAGTCCCCCCCCCCCCCCGGAGACCATGACACACTTCCTCTCTCTATCCCTCTCTCTCTCTCTTTCTCTCTCTCTCTCCGTCTTCAGAGAGACTTGCTACAAGCCAGAGCCTCTATTACGGAGGACCTGTTTACTGCTGATCAATGTGTGCATGAAGGGTATGGAAGGGTAGAGCTGTGTGCGTGTGTGCGTGTGTGTGTGCTTCTAAATGTCATAGCTGTAAAGACACCACACAGCCCCATGTTAAGTGCTGTGCTCTCTGTGCTGCGCTTTAGGTTAGGAGGTTCTGAAGTGGAGTTGAATGCACCTTCGATGCAGTGTTTAAGGCCATTGCCAGTGATGTATGGAACATTATGCTGCCTGCAGCACATTGGTGGAACAGCAGAGCCAGAGTTATAGGACCTATTATAACATTAGATGGGCTTGTTTGACTTCTAACATATTTCTGTCCATTATCAGACCATTTCTGTGGCTTTCAACTAAACACAAAGTCACTGGCAACTACAGCTGAAAGCAGTCAATTGACAAATGGACCATTATTAAGAGATAACAATGGTGATGATTGTCGACCAAGCACTGCCATGAGATACACAGTATGGCTTTCCTTCTGTAACTGTGTGTATGTGTTCTTCCCAGGTGCCTCTCCATAGCACCACTCCTTCTGACTCACCCAGATCCCCCACCCCCATGTCCTTCACCTGGGGCACACAACCCTGGGAGCTGCCTCTGCCTCGGTGCACTGCCACTTAGAACGCTGTTCTGTGTCTGTGCAGAGTAGTATCACGTCTGCAGCACAGAGTCACCTTGGACACAGCATACAAACCAGTTTAAGGTAAAAATTCATGAATATGCATGTGTAAAAAAAAAAAAAAAAACCCAGGGAAGATAAATGTCAGAGTTCATTTTTCACAGTATGCGGGCAGACACAAAAATGTGAGCATACGTACACACACACACAGTAACACACACAAACGCACGCTTGCACGCACTTGCAAATGCGTGACCAAACAGGCAGGTTATCCACGACAAAGCTGGGCTCATTATTCCCAGTCCCCTGACATTTCAGGACCATGGAGAGCTCCCAGGATTAATCTCGCCCGGCTCTCCACCCCTCATCCTTCCAACCTAATGACAGTTTTATCATAACTCTTTATTACCGCCCCAACCCACAGTCTAAATTATGTAAATGCTGCATGTTTGGTGCGGTGAACATCTTTATGTTTTGCTCCACGCTCACTCAAGCGAGAATCTAATTCTGCTCGCAGACAGACTAAATGAATCGTCTTGTTACAGTCTGAATAATACTACGAGGACTGAGAGCGACGAGGTCGCCAGCCTGGGGTTCGGGGGGGGGGGGGGGGGGGGGGCAGCCTCTCAGTTTAGCTGTATTATCAGATTGTGCCACCGTCTCATTCATTAGCCAGCCTGCCTTCCCTGGCTCCTACTGAGCCAATATCATTACAGGATGATTTGAATGAAACACACAGAATGAAGCAACACCCTAGGGCAAGAGCCAGTGCTTATGGTTTAGCATTTGCAAGCAATATAGACCAGTAATAAAAGTGTGCCTCCCTCCCTTGATGCACACAAACACACAAGCACACTCAACACAGTAAACTCCTCTACATTACAATAAAGGCAGGTTATATCCTAGTACATCAGGTAAAGGTGGTGATAGGGACCTGGAGAGAACTATAATTGTACTGGCGTGTTCCAGTCAGTGACACGGAAATGTGCCTTAGCTGTTTGGCTGGTAATTGTTCTGCCTTGTTTTACAGCAGGACCCGCCGCCAATTACTGCATCACAAACATCACACCCTGGTCTAAAAACACAGCTTTAACATGCCGCCTCAGATTCCCTCCTGTGGCTCGGTGTATACGTAGTCATCTTGGTGTATATATAGTCATCTAAACAGGGACTGCTCTACTGTCTGCTGTGCCTCGACTCTATAGGCTAGTCTTGCTAACTGTGTGGACACAGTTAGGGTCTTTTGCTCATAGGAGATGGTCCTTCCCGCTTCTAACCCTGCAGGGGGAAGGGTCTCTGAGCTCAGTGTGATGTCTCCCAGCTAACACGTCCAGCCATCCGCAGACTAAGTTGTAACCATCATCTAGCGTCTTACTACCAGCCCAGGTGGTAGGAACAGAATCCTATCCCCAGTAATGAGATAGATGTCTTCTGACCACACTGATGGCATATTTGAGAGCGTGTGAGGCCTCAACTTGTATTGAAATGAAAAGGATCAGTGGACTACTTTGAGCTTTCATTACTTAAAGTGGCAGAATCAAGTTCACAGCAAAAATCATATATTGAGAGAAGAATAGAAGGACCAATGTCATTCTTGCTCGCTTCTTGTGATGACATTTAGCATCCAGGACATCATTTCAGTCTGAAAATGTGTCATTGTGTCAAATGTGTAAAATAAAGTGTCAAAAAATCATATCTTGCTCTTCTCTAGTTGACTAATGTTTTTTGACAAGAATTTAAAAATCAAACAGATAAGACCAATTTATATCTTGGCAGCTGGCTTTCTCTGCAACACACTGGTCTATCACTGAGAGAAACTGAGTATGAGAGTATGACAAACGTGAAAGGTCCTTTTTGCAATGCCCTATGTGTGCGTGTGTGTGTGTGTGTGTGTGTGTGTGTGTGTGTGTGTGTGTAAGAGAGCTGAGTGGACACGTAGGGTCCAGCTGGGCCTGGGACAGATGGGCTAGCATAGCCTAGCGTTAGCGCTGACTGTGTGTCACCGGGGCCAGTCTATCCCATATGGAGGAGGGGAGAGGGACAGTGACTTATGAGGAATGCAAAACTACCACGTAAGCATGCAGGAAATGGCACAGGAGTATTTGTCATGATTTAGGTCTGCATGGTTGAGATTGGTTGTTCCATGTCGAATAGAACACTGACTTATTTTCTATTTAGATGTCCTCAGCATGCTGTTACAAAAGGTTTAGTTTCAGGTTACGAGGTCATTTTGGTTTGTTGTTTTACTTTTTTCTCCTAGACACGTCCTCTGCCAAAAATAAACACACAGTGGCCTCTTACTTTTGTCTGTCTTGAGCTCTCGCTCTCTCTTTCACACACACACACACACACACACACACCCACACACACACACACACCCACACACACACACACCCACACACACACACACACACACACACACACACACACACACACCTGTACTTGAGGCTATTTCTCAGTCTGCAGACTGGAGGGTGTGTTGAGGTGAGGACAGACAGAGCCCTCCCATCTCTCCAGGTCAGGGTTGGGTCCACCAGGGATAGCGGCTTCCACAGGCCTCTCACTGCTCTAATGGGGCACCAGGGGAGAGCTGGTTTCCAGAGAGACCCTTTACAGTACCTCCTGTGGCACGCTTAATTGGGTATAAAAAGATGTATTCCGCTCCATGGCCTCCATCTTTGGGATAAACCCTGCAGCATGTTTAAGAAAAAGGTCTGAACTGGTGTGCCGACTGAAGGAAAGCCATTGAGACACCTTTGTTTGTTTCGAACACTTATTTTATGTATTTCATATTTCAAATATCCTGCGGGTTTCACTGTATTATTAGTTTATTTCTGGGTTGACTTCAGTTTAGGTTTGAATTGTTTTTCTTTTCCAGAGGAAAATATGACCAACATTGATCAATGGGTAAAACGTCTTCTGTGACTTTTTCCCACCCAAACTCCTCCTAAAGTAGATAAATCAAGTCAGCTGCTGTTTAATATGAAGCCTATTCTAGGGGAGTAGAGTACAATTGAACATAAAACATCCACACACAGTGAAAAACAATCCCAATAAAATGGCAGATAAATCACTCTGTGTTGAATCTATGGATCAATAGCATTGAACAATAAACAGCTTTTCACCCAATCTTCCTTCACTGTTCTCAAAGCGGGGGGGACGGGGGGGGACTGGTTATAGGGACAGGCCCAGCATCGAAGGGAAGTGTTAATGTGTGTTAATACACTAAAAGCCAGAGGGCTGTTGTGGAGGATGGATTGTCACCACTAAATTACTGCGTGTGACAGCTCCAGGCCCAGGGTGGAGAGCTGTCAGCCTGTGCAGCCATGACGGGGGCCGGAGCAGATTACTGCCCGGGCTCCGGCAGGCTGGCAGACTCACAGCAGGACGACAAGGGCTGGGAGGGCCAGGGCTACGTCAATCACACTGGAGTAGGGGACAACCTCAGGTTAACTAACTCCTCGGACTTCTCCTCTCTCCACAGTGAGCTCTGACAATCGATGAGCAAGACGAAGCTTTGAGGCTTTTATAAAAAAAGCCTGTGTTGCTCTTTAACGATGATTACTGAATTCGAATCACAACGCGCGTGTGTTCTCCCTCATATCCTGTCGTCGCACGTCAGACCCGTAAGAAGCGTTGCGTTTTGTCGACGTCTGACTTTTGACAACTTTTTCATTCTGTTGAAAGACAGCTGCAGGGTGGAGGTCAGAGAGGGAAGCCGCAGGAGAAAGGGAGGGGGCGTCTCATAACAAAACGAAACAATAAGACAATAACAGTGTGCTGTTCTCCGAGTGGTGACCTGGCCCCTGCATGACTGACAGCTCTAAAGAGCAGGTAGTGCAGTGGAGCAGGCTGACAGGGAGTATCACAGCGCTCTAATACCCCCAGCTCAGGCGGAGGCGGGGGGACGGAGCGGGCTGGGACGCAGGACCGCAGGAACACAATCCATTTCCTCCATTATCAATCTGCTGGCCATTCTCCTTCCTGACACGGGGAATTATTCTATTGGACTGGTCCCCGCGTCACGGCAAGACTGATGGCTAATCAATACTAAGCGGCCCCCGTTCTCAGTGAGTGTGTGGTGACCGAGCAGAAACAGCTGGGCACGGCGGGACCTGACGACATCGGAAAGCCTGGTTGATCAATGAGCAAATACACATGTGCAGTCACGCAATAGGAAGGTACACAAACACACTGTGGATAGTACATGACACAAACATTACACAAAGACTCTGAGGATGGGGGGGTTAGTGGCGGTGTAATGTAATGGTCATAGCTACAGACGTCATGTTTCCATCAACAATGTAAAAGTGGCATGAAATCCACATGCTAACATGTCTCTGGAACGTGATGTCATGTTGTACACACGCGTAGCGGTTTCAATTGTGATGATCTATTATCGTGGTTGCATGGTGGTCACGTTGTGTTTTTGCTGTGGTTATTATGCTGCGGTCATGTTGGGGTTGTGTTGCAGTGTAGCAGTTGGTGGCCGGGAGCAGGTGTCAGATCCACTCAGGATGTCAACCTGTCCTGTAGTGGGAATCTGTCTCCTCACTCAATCCCGGCTCCTGAGCGCTGACTCAGATCCCTCCTCAGTGTGGACTATTGATCGTCCGAAGTCATTGGGGAATTTGGGTGGATCACGAGTCTGGCCTGAGTAAAACCAATTGAATAAAGCAATAAGATGTATAAATAAGTAATGTTCTGCGTGGAAGGTTGCAGGAAGGACACTGTGTGACAGTCACCTTGGTGTGACCTGTCGATTCCATCCAGCGGAGCCCAGCCCCCGTTCACCCAGTTTGTCAAGTTAGTACAGACCACAAGTTAACACACACCACAAGTTAACACACTTAATTGCTAGTCGGATACATTTGGTGCGCCGAAAAAACGTCCTGAGAGATATAAAACAACCATTACTGAATAAGCCCTTGTGCAGAAATACTTGAATGAATGGCAGGAAATATACTGGAACTTGAATGACAGGAAAATTCAATTTCATTGTTTACGTTGAACCCAATGCATGGGATGGACACCCAACTGTTACTTTCTCCAAGAAAATATCACATGGGACCATGAGCAAGCAGGGGTGGCCTCATTTAAGTCTGCCCGGGCCGCATGCTGTGAAGCAGAAGCCACGAGCTCAGCATGACTGCCCTCACATCCAGTCCTGTCAGCACAGTTCACAGCATACAAACTGTCCAGTACAAGACTCTGCTGGGTCCCAACCCAGAGGGCGTGATCATCCTCAAACCAAACACACCCAATCTAAGAGTACAGTCAGTCTGAAGGTCAGGGTGTGGTGGTCAGGGCGATGGAGTTCAGTGTGTGTGTGCGTGTGTGTGCGACAGGGGCGATCATCAAGACCAGTAGAAGGGTGGGGTGGCTGAGAGGAGGAGGGCGTGGAGAGGAGAGGACTGACATCCGTGACAGGAAGATTAATGACCCTACACACAAAGGTCTGGAGAAGTGCAGCCTTTGATAAGATACCCAGGACCCCCCTCCACAAGCTGGCCACGATCCATAACAATATTAACCACTGCACTATCCGCCCCACCGACCAGTCAACGTGTCGTTTCATTGCACGCTACGTTCCCTCCTCTCCTTTCCTCCCTCCCTCCCTCCTTCCATCTCTCTATGCCTCCCTCTCCCAGCTCATCTGATACTGTGGCCCAAAAAGGACAACAGCAAACCAGAGACTATAAAGAACAGTTATCTATGGTAATGTAGAGGATCCTGGAGTGGAATATCCATGCATTTTTGTGACAGAGAGCAAGAGAGAGTTGGAAAAAGAGGGAGAGAGTAAGAGAGAGAGAGAGAGGGTGTATGTGTTTGTGAGTATGTGTGTGTGTGTGTGGGGGGGGGGGGGGGGTAGGTGTGGGTGTGTGTTTGTGAGCGTGTTGAATTTCAGAGCAGGCCAGAAGTAAGGAGGCAAGTAGAAGCCCTCCTCAGGACTATGATTTTTATGGAAATAAGAGATGATGAAGTCAACACTCTCACTATTACACTGTTCACATGGTTCCACTGATGAAGGGCACCCTGGCTAATTAATTTCAGCAGAGATTCTGAGAAGCAGAACAAATAAATGTAGAGTATCACTGGTGTTACTAGTAACGCATATTAGATGTTGTTGGACTTAACTCGTATTAGTCATTATAATTCCAGGATGGGACTGGTTAGAGGTTGGTTAGATATGGGATCTAAAGACAACAGTGTAAAACTGAAGAGAATGGGATGCAGGTAGCAGTAGAGGAAGAGATGAAGATTTGGGGGTGGAGGGCTCTTCTCTGATCTGATGCCTAACATGTGTCCCCTGCTCACAGCTACAGTACAGAAGCACCACCATCATCTTTCTGTCTATAGACACAGACAGGCTTGGTGTTGTATTACTGTGTGTGTGTGTGCGTGTGCGCGTGCCGCCTACTGCCACAGCTGTGTGTGTTTAACCCCTGTGTCTCGTCCTGTCACAGGTCTCCTCATTTAGGTGGTCACATGACAGGGGCCGTTGTCCTCCCAGCATCCTTGAGCCTCTGTGATGTGGCGTCCAGCCAATGAGTGATCGCCTCCTCATCCCCCCTCATCAGCACTTTCTCTCATCCCAACCGTCATTGGTGCTCCTCCACAATAAAACCAATGTCATCACGTTCCACCATGAAGTTCACATCAAATGATAACCGTGGAAATCCTGTTACTGCCTTTGGTTCCCAGTCATTTCACGCTCTCTTTGTCATGTACCTTTTCAATTTCCTAGGCTGCGTTTCCGGCAGATAGTCAGCTAATCTCTTATTTCTCACGATATCAACCTTCATTAAGAAAACAAGCTGGTTCAAAGGCTCATGCTATTGGGCTCTGCCATATTTATAAAGGAGGTATATAACAGGGGTCCTGAGTGAGTGTGTGTGTGCCTGTGTTTTGTGTGTGTATTTCTAAATTTAGATAATTGATCAGGTAGGCTGTTAGGGATCACAGGATGCACCTCTTCCTTTAATTAAAGATGCCTCTGGCAGCTGCAAGCCCCGGCTAAACGAGGTTGTATATCACTCCTATTATCTGGACACCCACATCGATACAGGGACTTTGTTCCAGTACATCCCTTGCTGCCCTTGGAACAGGAGGCTCTCTGAGGCTAAGAACACCACTCAGGTGCTGGGCAAAATCCAAAAAGGTAGGATATTTAATTTAGTGAGTGTACCTTAGCCAGAGGCAATACAGCCTGCCAATGTTTGACAGAGAAGTAGCTTCTCTCCTAAAACTTTAAACATCATGAACTGCGCAGTATTGATTATAGTGCATCCGCAGTGTGGTACTGTACTTCTTCTAGAAGGCATCGCCTGTCTCACAACACTATGAGGTAAAGAGGAAAACAAGACTCTACAACAGCGCGCCTCAAGAGGGTATAATGTTGTATTTTCTCTACAAGCTAAACTACATTATACTGTATGTTCACTGCATGCATCTAGGTTCTTTCTTAAAAATTGCTAACTTTTAGGAGAAGAAACACACCTGAAGTCTAGACTACTATCTGTCCCCAAACAGGCCTTATCATTAGGTATGGCTCAGCCCCTGAGTGCGACAGAGATTATGAGGAAGCAGGTGGGACAGCAACACGAACAGAGATAAGGGCAACTCATAAAACAATAACTTTTCATTTCCTAAAAACCCAGTGAGTTTCAGGGTCTGGCTGAGGACCGCTATCACAACCACAGCCAGGTTATTAACCCAATGAAAGGAAAGATGGAGAGATAGGAACCTGGGACTGAATTCTGGTGGATCCTTGATGAACTACACTTCAAGATATTGTGATGTCTCTTATAAAGTTACATAATAGAATTCACAACATATTACAGTAATGCAGACAAGGTTTCCAAAAATACAAGAGAATGGCAACACGTGTGTAAGTGGGATAGCTTGTGTGTGTTTTTTTTGTGTGTGTATGTGAGCATGGGTGTGTGTGTGAGCTGGTGGTCTCTTTCACTAACAAAGAAATACCTGGTGCAGCCCAAGCCTCAAGCCTCTCGCAAGCACTAGCCCCCACTGCTCCTCATTACACACACACACACACAAGTCACATCAATATTTCATCCTCATACACACACAAGCACACACACAAACACCTGACTCGTCCATATAGTACACTGTGATGAGAAATGTATTTCTTGGCAGCCGTAGCAGCCTCTTCACTTGAGAGTGAGGGGGAACCAATAGGGTGTGCGACTATGAATATACAGAGAAGATAATGACACTCACTCAGCACAAACACCAAGCACCAGGAAGGTGCTCACAAACACATCTCCACACCAAGCACCAGAGCTGTGGACAGACTGTCAGACCTCTCCATAACAAAGCCTACACGTATACGTTGAAAGTTTTCCAAAACTTCAGAGCTCAGAGTGTGCAGGAGAGGACATTAGTGAGGATTCAAGGAAGGACACTGGGGCTGATAAGACCAATGAAGAAAAGTAGGAGACCTAGTTGGCTGAGCACGGAGCAGTTGACCTGCCAGACATTGAGGAGGCCTCCCTCCATCTCTCCCTCTGTCCCTCCCTCCCTCCATCTCTCCCTCTGTCCCTCCCTCCCTCCATCTCTCCCTCTGTCCCTCCCTCCATCTCTCCCTCTGTCCCTCCCTCCATCTCTCCCTCTGTCCCTCCCTCCATCTCTCCCTCTGTCCCTCCCTCCATCTCTCCCTCTGTCCCTCCCTCCATCTCTCCCTCTGTCCCTCCCTCCATCTCTCCCTCTGTCCCTCCCTTCCTCCATCTCTCCCTCTGTCCCTCCCTTCCTCCATCTCTCCCTCTGTCCCTCCCTCCACCTCTCCCTCTGTCCCTACCTCCACCTCTCACTCTGTCCCTCCCTCCACCTCTCCCTCTGTCCGTACCTCCCTCCCTCCATCTCTCCCTCTGTCCCTCCCTCCACCTCTCCCTCTGTCCGTACCTCCCTCCCTCCACCTCTCCCTCTGTCCGTACCTCCCTGCCTCCACCTCTCCCTCTGTCCCTACCTCCCTCCCTCCATCCCTCTCTCCATCCCTCCCTCCTTCCATATCTATCTCCCTCCATCTCTGCTTCCCTCCCTCCCCCATTGATTGCCCCTGATGTCTGCCTCCCCAGTCTCCTGGCAGCCAGAGCCAACTTGATGGAGACAAAAGGTGGTTTGGCTATTAATTCAGTGCTCACCTCTCATCTCGCCCTCCTTTCACATGCAAAGCACTGGGCGGCGTTGGTGGCCGAAAGGGGCGCTGACAATTACAGTCTCTCACAGCCCCCCCCCCCACCTGATTGACAAATAAAAGGACTGAAATAACCTCCGTTTAGAAAGGCTGAGGAGCAGAATAGGGGGATCATCTCAGATATCTTGTCTCGAAAGAGGGACCAAAACGAGAGAAAATAAATCAAACTTGATTCAGTGCATTAAGAATCCCATCTAGGTCATCCATACCACAGCCCTTTGGTATTGGGAATCTTCAAAGCTCTAACTATATACGGTACTTCCCTGCTACACTGCAGGATGACCTAATATATTCGTAAAATCTGTTGTTAGTTATGTCGTAATATAAGTGCACCAAGCCTCAACATTGCCTAATGCAGAATGGAGATGAGGGATGCATATTTCCTGGAAGAAATAAACTAGACACACGCACAAACACACACACAATAATACTACTTATATTATACAAAATTGCTTCATTATACAAGAGTCCTTTGTCGTCCAAACACAAAGCGAAAATCAAGACAGCCGTCTGGCAGCCTGTGATTTCTCAGACAGACAGAGAGGTGCTGTTGTCCTCCAGCACGTACCCACATGGATTTCCAATCACGGATGCTGTTCAGCCTGTCTGCTGGTCCTCACAGCTTCTCACTCAGGCTGCTCTGTGCAGAACCCCAATCAGCAGTGAAGGTGGAGGCCTGGGGAGAGCCCCAGCAGGAAAGGAGTCTGAGCCACATGGACCTCCCTCAAGCAGATTTGTCCCATTGTTTAAGCCTGAGACAAACATGGTAGCAGTACTGTGAGTGGACCTGGGACATTAAAAGGAGTGTCTAGACAAAGGTCCAGTTTCATTACCATGCCTGTGTGCGTGCGCGTGTGTTGTAGATGCACACAACAGGTATAAATGCCAAGTGTGTGTGTCTGGGCCAAGTGGCAGCTGCGGGGGAGACACAGGCAGTGCTCTGGGAGCAGGGTCCTGTTCTTTAATGGAGAGAGGGATGTGAGGAGAAATTCATTTGTGAGATGACAGTGTCCCTTTGCCCACGAGATAGACACAGGCCTGAGATGGGAAGGGGGGGGGGTGTTTGTGTGTGTGTGTGTGTGTGTGAGGGGGGGGGGGCAGATGGAAGGGAATGGGTAGGAGTGGGGTTATTAGAGGTGTCTGTGTCGTGTCTCCATGGAAATCAATGAACTATGCTCGTAATGTTTCACACATACACAGACACACACATAAGATAGACACACACACACCTGGATATACAATATAGCCAGGAGAAGACGGGGGTAGGGAGGGAGGATGTGTCAGTTGTGTTGGTTCTCTATTAACATTTGAGAGGTCACAGAAACTTGGTCTGGATCCCTGTAAAGTTTTTGTTTCACCAGGCCTCTTTCAACTGTCTATGTTCTCCCATTGGAAACGGTCATTAGATAAACAAAGAGATGGAAAAGCTTTGCTCTCAACTCCTGGTGATGAGTTGACGTCTCCAGACAGATATGGATTTGAGTGGGTGGGAAAGTCAGCATTTCTGTCAGGCCATCGTGGTGCTTCAGCTGTTTCCGTCTATTTTCCTTAATCTCCCACTGATGAGTCACACGCAATGCATCGAACTACATCAAGCACTTTTCAGCTCTAAATTGCCTTTTACATCTGTGTCTCATTAGCTTACAAAAAAGTTTTCACCGGTAAGACTTTCATTCCTTTTAAGTTGTTCAGGTAACTATTCTAGTCTCCCTGGTCCAAAGTGAGACTGACTGTTCAGGCTTCACAGCTGAGAGTGCGAGGCTGGTTGATGAATACAGTCAGTACAGACTACCTTCATATCTCGGTAGACTTACCATGACAACCTATCCAGAATAAAGATCAAGCATGGACGCTCATGCGATCCAGGTCTTAACCTCTTAATCTGGAGAGTCCGACAGGAGCGAGATTGGAAGCCAGGCACGTACTCATGGGGCAAACAAAACAAGCCAACAGCCCCGAGACATCATTCTCCCAACTGTCCCTGGAGGATTCCTCATCATTAAATGCTGGCCTCGGGGCGGATGTGACGTGATGAAGAAACAGTGGCCCGCCGCCACGCTGTAATTAAATGTCTGCCGGATGGAGAGAAAGGCAGGGAGGTGATAGCTACTGAGGCCCTCGCCCCGGGTCACACCGAGACGGTGCACCACTTGAATCAACGATGTCATTGATGGACAAGGTCGCCTCCAAGTGCAACCAGAGATGGAGGACAGATTGCCAAGGTGTGCTATCACAAAACCCGCTCAGCAAAACAAGACGGATCCTTAAGTTATGGAAATACTGCAAGCACAAGGGGGGCTGTCGCAAGGTTGGAGGTTCGATCCCCGATTCCTCCAGGCCATGTGTCAAAGTGTCCTTGAGCAAGACACTGAACCCCAAATTGCTCCCGATGGATACACGGTGGCTCCGCCACCGTCAGTGTGTGTGTTTGTGTGCGTGAGTGAGTGAGTGAGTGAGTGAGTGAGTGAATGGGTGAATGAGAAGCAAAATGTAAAGTACTCTGGGTGTGCCGTGAGGTGCCGTTAAATGTGCTATATAAATGCAGTCCATTTACCATTTTACAACAACACAGGCTTCCAACTGTACAGAAGGGTAGCATACTGGTTCTGAAACAAAGGATGGTGTGGTAGAGCACTGTGTTGGAGGAATATGCTAGTGTCTAACATAGCCAACCTATTAAGAGTTACAGGACTAATGAGATCCCCATGGCCAGGCACGCTGATTGCTTTTTTTCCCTATGTTTGTTTCTGATTCACAGTCTGTATAACAGTGCAGAAACCTATCAGTAACCATGAGACTAAATGCATGTGCATGTTAAATACGTAATCCGTTAAAAGTAGACTCAAATAACAATCCCTTTGTTTGAAGCTAGGTGACTGTCCGCCATCTATGGGATGCAGCCAGATTCACACGACACCAGGCTGCTCGCTCCCCACATGAAAACATCCACACAAACGCTTCTTATTTACAGCACACACACCACAGAAACAGCTCTCTGAGAAAGACCGACTCATCTCAGCACTGTTCACACAGATTAAACCAAACAAGACAAACTGCCGAGTCCCTGGAATACAAAATGATAGGGAAAACAAACTAAGAAGACAAAAATTACTGTAGGCCAACGGGGGCCACACAAACCACAGAATAACAGAGGTTGTAGATTGCCTGACTGTAGGGCATCAGAATTTTCTGCAGGGCGTTGATTTCATCACCCAGTCATTCCAGGAAAAACATCTCTTTATTTTCTTAGATTTTCAATTTCTAAATTAAATGGTTTCTTGACAATGAAGTCTAGCAATGTTTTCAAATGTGCTTAGCAGAAATGTTCATCACGTCATGAGTCTACTCCAGTGGCCTTCCTGAGGCCCTTGAGGAGAGCTCAGACTATGCAGTGACGAAATTAACATTTTTCACCAAAATACAATTACAAGTCAATTTGCAAAGTGCTGTATTGTGCAATCAGCAATCGCTCTTCTAGAAGTTGGCAAGAAGAGTAAAGAGACTTTGTTTTTATATTACTGTATGTGATTTCTTCTTCCTCATTGGTAAAAAGCTTTCCAGTGTCCAGTGCCAAGCTAGGCCCTGCTGGTCTGATGCAACTTGTCTGGGTAGAACGTAAGTACAGTAAACTCACTGACACAAGTGTGACATCATGGATATACAGTTAGGTCCATAAATATTTGGACATTGACACAATTTTCATCATTTTGGCTCTGTATACCACCACAATGGATTTGAAATGAAACAATAAAGATGTGCTTTAAGTGCAGACTTTCAGCTTTAATTTCAGGGTATTTACATCAAAATCAGGTGAACGGTGTAGGAATTACAACACATTTTATATGTGGCCCCCCCCTTTTTAAGGGACCAAAAATAATTGGACAAACTAACATAATCATAAATCTAATTGTCACTTTTAATACTTGGTTGCAAATCCTTTGCAGTCAATGACAGCCTGAAGTCTGGAACCCATAGACATCACCAGACGCTGGGTTTCGTCCCTGGTGATGCTCTGCCAGGCCTCTACTGCAACTGTCTCCAGTTCCTGCTTGTTCTTGGGGCATTTTCCCTTCAGTTTTGTCTTTAGCAAGTGAAATGCATGCTCAATTGGATTTAGGTCAGGTGATTGACTTGGCCATTGCAGAACATTCCACTTCTTTGCCTTAAAAAACTCTTTGGTTGCTTTCGCAGTATGCTTCGGGTAATTGTCCATCTGCACTGTGAAGTGCCGTCCTATGAGTTCTGAAGCATTTGGCTGAATCTGAGCAGATAATATTGCCCGAAACACTTCAGAATTCATCCTACTGCTTTTGTCAGCAGTCACATCATCGATAAATACAAGGGAACCAGTTCCATTGGCAGCCATACATGCCCACGCCATAACACTACCTCCACCATGCTTCACTGATGAGGTGGCATGCTTTGGATCATGAGCAGTTCCTTCCCTTCTCCATACTCTTCTCTTCCCATCATTCTGGTACAAGTTGATCTTGGTCTCATCTGTCCATAGGATGTTGTTCCAGAACTGTACAGGCTCTTTTAGATGTTTTTTGGCAAACTCTAATCTGATCTTCCTGTTTTTGAGACTCACCAATGGTTTACATCTTGTGGTGAACCCTCTGTATTTACTCTGGTGAAGTCTTTTCTTAATTGTTGACTTTGACACAGATACGCCTACCTCCTGGAGAGTGTTCTTGATATGGCCAACTGTTGTGAAGGGGTTTTTCTTCACCAGGGAAATAATTCTTCTGTCATCCACCATAGTTGTTTTCCGTGGTCTTCCGGGTCTTTTGGTGTTGCTGAGCTCACCAGTGCGTTCTTTCTTTTTAAGAATGTACCAAACAGTTGATTTGGCCACACCTAATGTTTTTGCTATCTCTCTGATAGGTTTGTTTTGATTTTTCAGCCTAACGATGGCTTGCTTCACTGATGGTGACAGCTCTTTGGACTTCATATTGAGAGTTGACAGCAACAGATTCCAAACACAAATACCATACTTGAAATGAACTCTAGACCTTTTATCTGCTCCTTGTCAATGAAATAACGAACTCCCATGAGGGAATAACATACACCTGGCCATGGAACAGCTGAGCAGCCAATTGTCCAATTACTTTTGGTCCCTTAAAAAGGGGGGGGCCACATATAAAATGTGTTGTAATTCCTACACTGTTCACCTGATTTGGATGTAAATACCCTGAAATTAAAGCTGAAAGTCTGCACTTAAAGCACATCTTCATTGTTTCATTTCAAGTCCATTGTGGTGGTATACAGAGCCAAAATGATGAAAATTGTGTCAATGTCCAAATATTTATGGACCTAACTGTAAGTCAGACTGCATTCTCTCTCTGTCCTTAGTTTTCAATTAGACTAGAGACATCAGCCAAGGTATGGATGGACCAGAATACACCACAGAAACGTGCCTGATCAATAGTCAAGCAATGTCAAGACTGAAGTGATTCAATCAGTGTCAAGTTGGTTAGCTTTTGTGCATTCCCTGCAATACAGGTGTGAAGATTTGTTTATGTATGTCTGTGCGAAAGAACACAGGAGACAAAGAGAGAGATAGACTGCTAGAGAGAGGGATCAGGGGAGGAGAAAAGGGGAGGAGAAGAGGAGAGGAAAGAAGATAAGGAGAGGAGGAGAGGAGAGAAGATAAGGAGAGGAGGAGGGGAGATAAGGAGAGAAGAGAAGAGAAGGAGAGAAGATAAGGAGAGGAGAGGAGGAAAGGAGGAGAGAAGAGGACAGAGAGAGCACCCCAGAGTGTGCTCATACACTGGAGAGCAGACCCTTGATGTGGTGGAGCGCCAGCAGGGAAAGGAGCAGCAGATCCGTTCTCCTCGCTGCGCTCAGGTCTCCAGCTTGGCAGTACCTGTTAGAAACCTCACCAGCCGTCTCGCACAATTGGCTCTGTAATTTAAAAAGGTCATCTCGGCTCCGGTGTAATTCAATATTCTTATAGTGCTGTATTAACCACATATTTAATCACCCTGAAGGGGGATGTAGTCTGGCTGAATGCTAGGAGTGGAGGACACGGTCGTAGGGGACAGCGGAGTTGAGGGCCCCTGCTAAACAGTCAGCAGAAAAGCCCTGAGGGTGGAGGGAAACAGGTTTGGGGGACATCAGGGGGTTTGGGGGTGGGGTGGCTTTCCCCCCGTTTTGTCCCTCAGTCAGGTCAGAAGAGCAGACCACAACTGTTGCTTTGAGTCAGAGCTGCAGACCATGAGATGAGAAGGTAATGGTGGATTAAGCGGGCGCGGTCCTCCGCGGAAGAGATCCAATCACCAGGGCCAGTTCCAGCTGGCAGACATTAGCTTTATCATCTTCAAACAAGAGACGGGACGCTTCAGTATGAGCCAAGCGTGTTTAACCATATACTGAGGACTGTGGCTCCGGTTTGATTCCAGTCCGGGCCATTTAATGCATGTCGTCATTCTCTCTCTCTCTCTCTCTCTCTCTCTCTCTCTCTCTCTCTCTCTCTCTCTCTCTCTCTCTCTCTCTCTCTCTCTCTCTCTTTCTCTCTCTCTCTCTCTCTCTCTCTCTTTCTCTCTCTCTCTCTCTCTCTCTCTCTCATCGCGTATGTGCTGCTCTTTCTGCATCTTTGTCTGTCACTCATCGTCAGGACAACCTCCTAAAGTGAGGTCTCTGACATTTGTCCTGGTGCTATCTTTAATCTCTGTCAGACTGAAGCAACAAATAGGCTGGTGACTGACTCATTATCTGCAAGCTTAAGAGGACAAACAAAAGAGCTCAGAGAAAAAAAAATCGAAAACTGAAAATGTCTTTTGACAAACCAAGCCAGAGCTTATGGGACCAGGCTCTGTTTGCCTGCAGGTGAGGACATTAAAAGAGCCATCAGTCAAAGCGGGGTGCTTAGAGACGGGATCAAAGTGACACCTCACTGTTTCACTCCCACAGCCAATCACAGGAGGAGACACATTTTATTGTCTACGACAGAATAGAAACGTCTTTACAAAGGTGACACATTTGCTCCAAAGTCACATTGATGGCAGATAGTCTGGATATCTTTAAGACTGTCCATCAAACAGAAACCTGGACTGATATTGCTGCTCTTTTTGGATAGGCATTTAAAAGCAAACAAAATCCACTCTATAGTGACAACACTGTTGTCATTGTAGCAACATTGTAGCATTGATGGCAGTGTAGTACAGGGTATCCGAACTAGCAACAAACTGTCATGTATGGAGGTAGGAAGCCTGATTCATTAAGTCCTGAGCACAGCCAAGATGAAGAGTCAAACTAGGAGCTCTACTACACACCCGACTGTGATCGAAATTATAGCAGCCTCCCTTAACACACACACACCCTGACACACACGTGTGCGCACACACACACACACACACTAAACTAGGGTAGAGGGAGGCACAAAGGTGCAAGCTGACAAGTAAATTGCTTCCTAGACACAGGAAGAGGAGAAAGTCAAAGAAAAAGAAAATTGAGGGAAGAACACGTTGAAAGAAAGTAAATGAGAGGCGAGTCGATTCAATAGAAAAGAGAGAGGGAGGGATGAGAGAGGGGAAGTGTCAGCAGTGTCATAGGGTTCTGCCTGGTCCTGTCTTTGTCTGATTAGGGTTAGGGACAAACAGGGGGGGGGGGAATCAAGATAGAGGAGAGTGGATGGTGAGAGTTGGAGTCCTTCTACACCACCATCCTTCCATCTCCACAGCACCAGAGCAGGCTCAGCCATGGGAATGAAGACACAAGGAATGTGGGCTTCACTACAAGTTATTTTCTTTTCCCCGGTGGCTTCACTTTACTGCCCCTCCCCCTCAGAGTGGCTAATGTTGGCAAGAGGTCAATTGTCTCGGAGAGATATGCCATCACAACTTGTAAGACTCATCTTCATGAAATCCCACAGAGACACTTCAACACACATCTATGGAATCAAAGACATCTGAATTGGACTATTCTGAGACTCAAAGATTCATTGTACCTCTTCAACCTTATTGTACAGCTATTCTTTATATTTCACTTCAGTTAATATAGTCTAGATTGCGTGCCAAAAGGCCAATGGCCCACTTTAGATGTCTGCCAAATAACAAATTACCACCATTCTCTCTCAGGATACAACACAGTTTTTTTTACATCTACATGTTCCTGACTCTAGAAGAGATGTCAGACAGACAGACAGACAGACCGACCGACCGACCTACAGACAGACAGACGCACAGACAGAAATGCAGACAGATAGACAGACAGACAGACAGACGCACAGACAGAAATGCAGACAGCCAGACAGACGCACAGACAGAAATGCAGACAGACAGACAGACAGACAGACAGAGATGTAGTGAGTGATGGGGTGACCAGGTCTTACCTGGGAGCAGAGGGTCCTCTGGCAGCTGAGTCTGGGCCAGTCTCAGGAGGGTAACGATGAGGAGAGGCGTGGCACCTGACCATGTGACCCGCATAGTGCTCATTGTCCTGGCATCCCTATATGCCAATCTGTGAAGGGGAGAAAGAGGGAGAACATGTGAGCTTAGCGGTATGGTTCGGCACTATGTTATTTGAATTCTTCATGAACTATCCAGACACAACAGAATTCCCTACTGACAGTCTGGTAGTGACAGGTAAAACTGAGGCACCAGACTGAAGGTGTGTATGAGACTGTGTATCCCAGGCCTCATCACCTGGGCCAGGGTGTGATCATAGTGACAGAGCCCATCTGTAGTGTGGACATGAATCAAAGATTTTCCTGATCAGCCATCTGGGGAACAACCTGCTTCTGTCTGTTGGGCTCTTGTTTGCCACAGCTCTCTCTCTCTCTCTGTCTGTCTCTCCTCCTCCTGTTGTGTCTGTCTCTGTCCTTCTCTCTCTCTCCATCTCTCTCTCTCTCTCTCTCTCTCTCTCTCTCTCTCTCTCTCTCTCTCTCTCTCTCTCTCTCTCTCTCTCTCTCTCTCTCTCTCTCTCTCTCTCTCCTTCCCTTTCTCTGAGTGTAATAGGTTCACAGTGGAAGGGAGGCTCAGGACTGCAGATGTTCTCAAATGGCAATCTTATCTCTGGGTGCTCTGTAAACATTCCGCCAGCCCTTTATGCATTTCCCTGGCTCAGTCTGAGGCCTGCCTGGGAGGAGCCTGTCTATCAGATCCCTGGGATGGGGAGCTCATTGCCTCTCTGTGCGTTATCATTACCTCCAGTGTCACTGCAGACCCAAACAGTTATGTATTATGTTTTCCACAATTGCTTGATTTGCATGCCACGATGACAGGCGCATTTCATGCTAACTGGCCGATAAAAGGCTCTGCCTAGAGGAAGCTGGGGCCACCGCTGCCCACGTGACGCCTCTCACATCCACACCTGCACAGTCTGGAGGAGCCGGAGACCATATTACAGTTTTCTTGATAATTGTGTCAGATAAGCATTGCGTTGTCCTTTTCACAGGCAATCTGATAAATACCCAATTACCAGTCAGGAGATGGAAGTGACAAGGGGGCCGAGGGGGTTGAGAGGAGAGGGGCATCTGGAAGGCGTGGAGTTGAGATGGCCTCCTCACCCGCGCTAGCGGACGTGGATGTTTGGAGCTCATTACTCCTTCCCATTTGATTAACGAACAGACAGATTTGAGATACAGGGAGATTTATTTGTCCCCTCCTTCCCTAGGTACCGCAAACACACAAACCACGCAAAGACGCATCTCAATTGAATCGCATAATGCCTCGGCCAAACAGAAAAGTACTCCCATTGTGGAGGAGAAGGGGCCTTTCACGTATGCCCCGACTTCACAGTCCCTGCTTCAGTATGTTTGCCTTCAGAGTAGCCTTTTATGAGGCTCGTCCCATTGCCCTTCTGCTGCTCTTGCAACACATTCTATATAAGAGGTATACAAAAAAAGCCTTATTCTCTCCCTCTCTCCATCTCTCTCTACCTCCCTGTCACAATGACCACTAAATGAATTGATGGAGACTAATTAATAAGCCCAGAGCAGCGGCAACAGCAGTGCTGGCTCAGTGGCTCTCTAAACTCGTCCCTGCAGATGGGGTATCTCAGCAGAACACACAGCCCACATATTGATTTTACGATCCTGAAGAAGCCGACGCGAAGCCATAAACATTGCTGCAGTTCTACTCCCGATCTCAAACAGCTGACTTGACTTGTGACTTTCAAATGACAAGCTTTTTCATATTTAGCTTCACCTGACAGTCTATCCGCACAGGCACCCAAAGACACACGCACGCATATTCATCGCTGCGAGTCACTGGACGGCTACTAGAAGCTTCCGAAATCCTTGGACCGACATGACCCAATGAACACGCAACTCCCTGGAGCGAACTTGCGTCTCCGAGTCTCGTGTGAAGGGGTTAGTGTGTTAGAGGAGAAGATTATCAGGTAGCCTGAGGGTAAGATGGTCAAGAGCCTTGAATAAAAATGGACTTCACATTACCTCCAACTGCACTCTCATCCTTAATCTACCTCCCTTTCATCTCCCTCCCCCTCTGCTCTGCCAACGTGCATGCAGCAACTTCTCTCACACCAGCAGGAGGGGTGGGGGCACAGGAAACAGAGAGGACAAAAGAGCAGAGAGACACAAGTAAAAAAGAGAAAGGGAGAAAAGAATGACTGTATTATGTGCTGGAGACGGTGGATAAAAGCATGCATTTACAATGACCTGCAATAATAACCTTCGCTCAATGGGAAAGAGCATCACAAGCCTTTATGATACAAATGCAGCAGACAGACGGAATAATTCCAGTCCGAGTTAGACAGAGAACAGAGGGATGGAAGTGAGGGAGGAAGCGTCTCTCCGGTTGGTACGCTGCTTGTCTGCTTGTCTTGCCTGTCTGCTCTCCTCTTATCGGACGCTCAGGGCTGCGAAGGAGGCTCCTTGTATGTGATGAATGGGGAGCATTTCTCCACATGAAAAATACCTTTCCCACCCCAGTGCAATTACTAAATGAGAGCTTTGTGTTTCATCAGCGCCTTGACCCTGCCGTCCTCCTTATCTTCCTCCTTCCTCCTAAGAGTCCACTGAACACACCTGGTGAGCCAGACCTGACTTGATACACTATCGCCAACAGCAGGGCTCCACCCCGCACTGTTAGTTTAAGAACGTTAAGCGGATCGATTTCACAATTTACAGACAAGTGGATTTCCATACTTTGTATTCGTGCAAGGTTGTCAAGGTGAGAATCGAGAATCCTACTGTATAGAGTGGTCCAGACCCAGTCTGAGCCTGGGGAGGATCAGCCGGAGGGGAGAGTGGGATTGCACGGTCTGTTGGATGAATCATCAGCTACAGCTCACTGGTGTAGCAAACGTCTGCATCTCACACCGCAAAACCATTAAATATACTATGCTGTTGGGCCTACAAACATTATGAGCAACAAAAAGAAATATAACATATTTTCATCTGGACCAATACCCTGGTCACATTGCAACAGAGAAGGGGGGTAGAGGGGCAGAAGGGTTAGATACGTGAACCATGAAGGAGTTTGTGTGTGTGTGTGTCAGGGGGTGGATAGATGTGTGGACAAATCTCCTTAAGTGTGTTTTCTAGTGCTGTGCTGTGTCAACGCCACATTTTTGATAGATCGCCCCTACAGCTCTCTGGCCCCCTCTCTGTTCTCGATACGTCGCCATGGATACTCCCCTCTCATAAAAACGCCACGGTTGGATTAAGCGTCTCACGTTTACAGTACATTATTCCCTCCACTTCATTACAATAAAAGGATTAACCTGCTGAGGGGGAGGGGGGCATGGGAGGGGGGCATGGCTGAACTGTCCTTCCCCTGAAGAGAACAGGAGTAGATCACCTCTCCTACGTCTCTTCTGCTCCACCAATCATCCTGTCGTCACACCAGCATCCAGGGGCAGTGGTGTGGGACAGACAGGGAGACAAGGAAAACAAATATGAAGTTGTTATAATACCTGCAGTTGACCTAGAGAGCGAAATGCTGCACAGGCCATAGCTTACTGAGGGGAAGCCCCGAGCTTTGATGGCTGACCTACTTAGTGGGCTTCTCTATTCTGTATCCTCCTAATCCCACAGTGCTGGAACTGGAATCACTCAAACTCAAGTTAAACTGGCCTCTTCGAAGGAACAAATGATTCTTCTATTCGGAGGGGTAAAGTCAGTTCCCCTTCACACAAGCCTGGGCTCTCACTCCAGAACCAGCAGAGAAGATGATAAAGATTTGGGACTTCAATCCAAAGAAGGAGGAGTTAGAAGAGAGGAAAGCTCTCGGCCGTGACAAGGGGAGATGGACCGGGTCGCGCGAGGCCCCTGCACGGCGATCCGTCTTCTCATGAATGTGATCTGTGATAAATTAAAAGCTGATTATTTCCTGGAGGGAGAAGCAGAGTGCCTGGCCCGCAGCCCCCGCGCTGGGGATGATGGATTAGGCCACCGTCGGCAGGGCTGGCCTCTCCCCTGCGGACTACCAGCAGGAATAACACCGCAGCTCAGCGTGGACCGGGCTAAGTGCCTTCCCTATCAAGATGCCATCTCTTAATTCATTTGACTAAAAGCCACACCAGCTCTTCACAGGAGGATTTCTATATTGTTCATAAAGAAGCCAGGGAGAAGGGGGGGGGGAGAAAAACTATCTGTAACCAGCTTGACTTAGTGGTGGTGTGACTGCTGGGCCTGTTTGGAGCTTTCGTTCCACAGGGATGGAGGTGGGAGATGTAATACTGTGTGTGTTTTGGCTGTGCGCTTTATTCGTCAGCCTTGCTTATGCACCAAAGACAGCATGAAGGGCGTTCGAGACAGGGTGGCTCCAGTGAGAAATGCTCCCCCCTCCTCTCAGTCTTACCAAGATCACTGAGCGCCAAGCTGGAGGAAGCTGGAATCCCATGCAGAGCTCAGGTGCACCATCCTCACGACTCCAAGAGCTTCCATCTTTCACATTAGCTTTCCATTCTCAACGTGTCTGAACCGTTTTCCCCAGGCCAGCTTCATTTGGAAGGGCTACGGCGTCATTTGTCTGCTCTGATTGGGTGTGCCGGACTGGGAACAAAGGTGCTCTGGCTGGCCATTGTGTCCTTTTGTGTCCCATATGTCAGACGTCCGCTGCACCAACAACGCAGCAACTGCCAAGAGCGACACCGGCTTCGCTATCTGGAGCAGAATCAGCGCCATTATCCCGCCACAATCATCACTCTAATTACAAAAGTTGCTTTGTAAGCATGTATATTACACCATGTTAATTACCTGAGCACAATGCCTCCAGTGGATGTTAGGGTGCGTATTACACTTGTGTTACCTCCACAGAAGCAGGCCTGGATTCTGTACTGGGCTGCAGGGCCCTGACAGGTTCTGTGGACAAGCAGCTCCCCGACTTAATGCAATCACTCTACATCCTGTTATTAATAACCTCTCTAATCATTTTAATGAATCATCTTTAGCCATATCATTGGACATTAACCAATATGCCTGCATGTGTAGCTGAAATTGATGATCCCCATCCTATAACCTGCTCCCTCTCATCAGTCATGTGGCCTGACTGGACACCATCAGCAGTTAGTGCAGCTAAGCGCTGAATATTTTTCACCCAGAACTGTCCTGCTGCGCTGCGTGCGCTTTTTCTGGGTCCCAGGACACTTTTAACTCTCCACACTCCGGAAACTAGACACAAACCCTTTTCTTCACCCTGACACGGGTCTTTGTCCAACCAGCCCCGTAGACACAGGCATGGGCTGCAGCTTTGCAACTAAAGACTTGCTGACTTCTAAAATCTCAAGGTAAATCACTCCTCCTCCTCAAGGGTATAAAGGGTTGTCGTAGCAGCCTGCTATGTTGCCGTCACCACCAACACAAAGCCTTTCCCACTGTGATCGAGCTCCACTCAGCTTCTGTTTGACACAACAGACGGATGTGTGTTTATAAGGTATCAAAGATTTTAAGGAGCTACAAGGAAAATGCTTTTTATCCTCGGGCATAACAGCCACAGGCATTAATCACCAGTGTGGCGCTGCACTTTACCGGCCCACTCTGGCAAATTAAACCCAGAGAATGATATCTTCATCATCGCTGTATTTCTGTTCTCGGACACCAGCATCTATCTGGCCTCTGAGAGGCCCAGCGTCTGAGAGGCCCAGCCTCTGAAAGGACGAGAAAAGGAGCAAGACACAATTCTGCCTCTAGCTACTGATACTTGCCCGAATTCATTGAAACTTCACTTCTAATAACATACAGTACCCTGCTGTCCTTTACTGTGTTATGCATGGCTGTAAAAAGTCTGAAGGCTCCTTCAACTACGTAAATCATACTCGATGTTTGGACGTACAGTCATTTAGACTAATGACCGAGGCAGGCAGAACTCCAACTCCAAAAAACGTCAACAACTGTGTATCAATTCAGAATCAATTTTTGTGTGAGAATGTCATTCTGAAAATACTGTCAAAGATAGTGTAAAAGCAGACAGATGAGGAAGAGGAGCAGAGAGAAACAGGAGTATAGCTGGAGGTGTGTTCCCAACCAGGCCCCAGGCACTCTTCCCTGTCTCATGTCTAACCTCATTCACCCAGCAGCTTCACACTGGGCTGTGTCATGTTACATATTTTAGTGTTTTTTAGACAGGTGAAAGCAGAGGTGTTTCTGTTCCAAACACTGCAAAGGGAAGCCAGCTGGGAAGAAGCTGGACAGGACCTACTGTAAGCTCATACAAACGGAAGTAGCAACAATTAAGCAAATCAGTGATTTGACAGAGCAATACAACAATGAAGAGCTACAACCAGTGTACAGCATACATACAACAACATGTCAGACAGCAACAAGAAGCCTGCTTGTCAGAGGGGGATCTTCTTGAGGGACATGGTGTGTGTGTGTGTGGGGGGGGGGGGAGGGGGGTGAAAGGTGACAGGCAGAAGCGGTGGAGCTAAACATGTTGGAGGTTAAACAGGGCTCTCTGACACGGAGAAAGATGTTGCTCTCTGGGACTGTCTAGCTGTAGCTGAGTACATCATCTCTCCGGGAGGATTCAATCATATTAGCCTAAGCCAGGCAGACATGTCACTCTGGAGCAGACGCACCATCGCCAATTACAGCTATCGCACAAACGCACTGTAATTAACAAGACTGACTGATTCACGGTTGTGTAAAATGTATTCATATTACACAGATTGCGAATAAGTACTATTCATCTAATGAGTTCACACGACACACAAGCTTAATTAAAGTTAATGCAATATGATACCCCCAAATCCTGAGATTACAAAACTCTTGGATTCTAGTTAATTAGTGTGACGTCCAGCATGGAGTCTGAGCAAGCACAGCTCATTGTGTTCACAGTTCCTTTCCTTCCGCACCAATTACAGCAAGGTCACAATAAGGATGTGTGAACACAGAACTTTCTCTTCTCTCCCGTAGGGCTGTATATTCTACATGAGTGTACATATGTTTTTTTTTGGATCAGCGTGTATGTGTGTGTGTGTGATGAGGCTAAGACAGGGAATTACACACAGAAAGACAGACAGTAACGTTCCGTGTCACTTCCACCACCAGAAACATCTTGCTTCTCCAAATATCTCTTAGCTCTACACGTTGCGTTGTGTATAATATTACAGTACCACTAGTCACGATAAATTGGCAATTACAGATGCTGTCATCCATGGTCACTGTATCCATATTTCAAAGGGACGTTTTCAGGCTACAGTGTTTATCAGGACAACGTCAGGCGAACCAAGAGGAAGCTGAGCTGAATATATATTGTGTTGGGAGTGAGGGAAACTTTCAACTTGACGGAATTAAGTGTCCACTTGTGCTGTGAAACGATGCATTTAGCATGAAGGGTGTCATAGGAGAATCAGTCCTGCTGACCCTGCCTGGTCATTAATGCAGAGGCTATCTACAGGAAACACACTGCAGCTTGGTTTTGTTGTCAAGATTTGGGTATAAAACAGACAGTCCAGCCAGCGGCCTCCCAATCAGAGGTCACATGAGTCTCACAGGGCATGAGATCGTGGCCCCACCCCTCCCACCTTGGTGACCCTCAGCAGGCTATTATACATTCTCTGAGATAAGCGGGAGATACTTGTCATGGAAATACATGCAAATACAGTCCAACTCTACAGTAAGACCTCTCAGTGAAGGATACAGTATACTCCCTGGATACACTTATGAGTGCTGTTAAAAAGAAGAGCAATTAACTAAATGTATTCTACTCAACTACAACTTCTTAGTTTCCATCTCTTTGAGCAGTCAGAATGGGTACTTATCTGCATGTGCTCCTATCGTCACTAACGGCTTTAAAGTGGCACAACATGATAATGTGTTCGGCGTGCCCTCAAATAAGTTTCATACAAGAGGACTAAATAACTAAGAAGAGGGTTTAAGGGGCACTGCACTGGTGTACCGTATCATAACTGTTTCACCCCTTCCATCCCTGTCGCTGAATGAACCACTCAGTGGTGAAAACCTAAAGATTACTGGTCTACAGACAGGCCTGCATTATTACATTTGTTTGAGTCATTCTTAAAAGCTTTACTGGGAGTCATTTACCTGTTCGAAGGCACACCGGGTCAAGAGAGGCAATTATTCAAGCCCATTAAACTCACAGGAAGGAAAGACCATGATAAAGAGCTGTTCGTTTGGTTTGCAGCACCTGTTCTGTTTGTGTGGGTTAAAAGCTTAGGTAGAATGAGAACACGGATCATGTTGGGTTCATGCTGCACTGCAGGCAGCAAACTGTTAGTATTGCAACACAGACCCAGTTGCACTGAATCATCTTTTCATTATATCGATTTTATTTAGATTTGATCTTAGATTAACAGTAGAAGTGAATGTTTTATTTTTTAACCAGCCAGTAAATACTTAAAAATAATAAATTTATATATATGTACATGTATATGTTCATTTCATGTCATCAGTATCATTTGTATGTGCATGTGTGTACGTAAAAGCCGTTTTTTGTCAATTTTTACATTTCACTTTTACCTTCCATTCCTTCCATTGCCTGAAAAATACACACACACATTAACAGCGACAAGACACAAACAATTCAAACACACACACACACACACAGCATTGCTGTCTCCTACTCTAGATGTAGATAGATGCCCCTATACCTGGTGAACCTGAATCTACATTAGTCGTTATAGTCTAGAGGAATCCCAAAGAGAGGAGAGGGAAGAGGAGAGGCTCGGGGTTATGACAAGCAAGTAGAAGAGGAGACAAACAAGGGAGCAACCAGGGAGGAGGAGAGATGGAGAGGAAGAGGAGAGTGGGGGGGAAAGGAAAGGGGGAGTGACCAGGGAGGAGGAGAGCCACTCTCCAGGTCCAGCCTTGGGGGAAGGACCCAAGCACACTCATCAGTCTTAGTTACTCTGGAGTCAGACCTACTGACACGCCCAGATGGATGAGGACCAGCCCCCCCGATATCTGCCCTGCTGTTATGATATTACATTAAAGGAGCTAATAGAGCGCAACAGGAAATATTGGAAATATAACAGGGTGGAGACAAAGCACACAAGAGGGGGAGGGGACAGAACAGATGATGGAGGAGCTGGAGTGTGTGTGTGTGTGTGTGTGGGTGTGTGTGTGGGTGTGGGTGTGTGGGTGTGTGTGTGTGGGTGTGTGTGTGTGTGTGAGATCGGGAGGGCTGCCTGCTGAGCTGGGGCAAGGCTAGACCAAGGTTAGTAATGACCAGGCAGACAACCTCTGACCCTGGATGTTGGGTGAAGGTGACGTGGTGAGGTCGTCGAGGGGGTGGAGCAGGTCACAGATCCGTCAAAGGGTGCGGAAAGGGAGGCGGGACCAGGGTGTTGCCGTGGTGAGCTCTCACTCAGTCAGAAGGCCGCTGGTGTTTGCGGGACTGTCAGTCACACAGCCAGACTTTCCCCTGAGGACACTGCCTACAGGGGCGATGGGAAAATAATAGCCCCTTCTGTCAGGGCTGTGGAGACAGGGGGCCTGACGGACACCCGGACACCCTGGGGAATAATACCAGCCTCATGGACGGCCCATGTCACACACTTAAACACAGGCAGGCCCACACACACACATATAAACACAAGGGAGAAAGAATAAAAACACACCAGCAACAAACATCAGTCCGCTTCTACCTGTATCGCAATGCTGGGGGAGGAACGGGCTCCCGAGTTCCTGTGACTCCCAGTCCCAAAGCAGTGGGACAGATGGGCTGGTCTGTCCCCCCTGCAGAGCCTGACATCCCTCTCCCTCGATGTCCTCTCACCACCACCCTGAGATGGAGCATCTGAGAATGGAGCCTGGCTGTATAAATGAGCTACAGCCGGCAGCGATGAGCAGGCAGGAAATGAAAACCTGGCCTACAGTAAGTCAGTAAAATCAGCCGGTAAATCAAGCAGCGCTGCTGTTAAAGAGGCTGAGAAATAGCCTGGAAGAGCTTGTCATTAGTGCAAACGCTCAGAAATCATGAGGCAGCAGCTGTTTTTAGACACATCGACCCACACCAATCCTCAAAGCAGGGAGCCTGGGGCTGGGGGGGGGGGGCAGAATGACACCCCTGTCCCTTTCCATGAATAACAATCTAGGGCTCCAGGTAACTAAAGCGGACAAACGACAAGCTTCGGCCTACAACAAGCATTCATTAAGCCAAGCATCCATATGCACACACAATCAACAAGACTTGGTAACGGCCATTGATCTACAGGACCAGAGGAGCTATTCCATAGAGCTATCAATGCTCCTATCTTCTTCACTGCCTGGCTGCCAGTTTTATGTTCTGTTCTCTGGTGCTTTGAAGAGGCTCCTGCCTTTGTATGTGCTGCAGGCTAGGGCCCGACCACAGGCTTATCCAGCCAGGCTGCAATGCTTTAGGCTATAGGACATTGCAGGGAAACAGATAGACAGCCAGGCAGGTAGGCAGGCAGGCACACAGACGGGCAGGCAGGCACACAGACAGGCAGACACGCAAGCCAATCTGATCAACAAAATTGGTCCAAATTAGAAGAGTGTAAGCGCGCTCTGAATGGGTGAGATTGACAAACGGTCATCCCAGTCGACCATGTGTACCCAGTTTGGTGCTGGGTATTGACATCAAACAAGCAGTCACTGCTGAGCATGCACAATCTTCTGTCTCTGTTTGAGGATATTGACTGAGACAAACATTTACCTACTGAACTGAAAACCCAGCACATTAAACTATCACATGGTCCATACTGGAAATTGTGAATCCCTGCCAGCGTGCACATTGCATGAGTGACCTTGGAGGCTGTCTGGATGGTTGTTCTTGATGGATTATTCACCCAGTCATATCGCTGGGTTTCCTTATGGGGAAGTTAAGACTGTGATACACACACGCAGAGGTATGCGTTAGCAAGGCAGAAGATTGAGGGTCTGTTTTTGTATTATCAGCTTGAGGGAAAATAAGTAAAAGAGGAATGAGCTAGCACTTGCCAAGAGCTGGTGGAAGAGGATCCTGTGTAAGAGGAGGAAGAGGAGGAGCAAGAAGATGAGGACGGCAAAAGAGAAGGAAGGAAGATAAGGAGGAAAAACAGAACAGGAAGGCGAAATCAGTGAAAGAAGGTGAAAGAAGAAGAGCTGAAAGATGATGACGGAAGAGTAAGAGTAGCTGGGAGAGGAGGATGAGCAGAGAAAAGGAGATGGAGGACGAGAAGGTGGAGATGGAGAAAGAGGAGGATAGGGCCGTGGTAGCATGAAAGGGAGGTCACTCCTCTCCAGGGAGTGGCGTGTTTCAGAGACAGGCTGTAGTTTGACTACCGCCGTCTCACCACTCACACCTGCTCCCACGCGTGGGACAGTCCTGACTTAAAAATCTGTTTCTGAAGCACCGGGAATGAAAAACACCCCAATTACAGCTCAGAACCCCCCGTGGGGACCCAAGCTGTTTTATGACATTCGAACCTACTAAATTATGCAACATGTAACTGCTTGTAGGAACACTAAATGATAGACTGCAGACTGTCTGGATGCTGGACAGTCACTCATGCTAACAGTGGGTTTGAGCAGTTTTAGACATTGCAGTCAGGTAGCTTTAGGAAGTGCAACACCTCAGAGCACTGGGGGAACTAAGGGTCAAACTTTATAGAAGGACCTTCTAGATCCATCAGACATGCGACTATTTGATGAACCAGATGTACTCAGAGGGGGAGAAACACAGATAAATCTGACTGTGTGATGCGAAGGTTTTAGCGTAACAATGCCTGTCTGCATAACACTCTCTCACTCACTCCCTTCTCTGAGAGTAGAGTATCCTATATTTCAGATGGACAAACTCCAGGTGCATTTATCTCCATCCAGGGTTGCCAGCCAGCCGGCTGTTTTACAGAGGCCTGAGTCTCTGGGAGGCTGCCAGGGGTGCCAGGGGTGTCTTAATCCAGGCCTCAGATCATCTCCTCTCCCCCACCCCCCACTGTCTCACTCCTCTTTCTCATCTTCTCGCCCACTTCTTCACCTGCCTCTGTTCCTGTGCCTCTGAGCACCGTTCTGATTAAAGTGTCTCTGTCACCATTAAGGGTCTCATATTAGCAACTGAAGTGGAGAGCGTTGATTTGAAAGGAAAACTTGATAAAGACCAGTTGACTGAGGAAACACAGATTCATATCAAAAAGCTGATATGTGGCGCAGATTCCAGTTCCTTCTATGAAAACCCCTATCCATTCCAACATCTCGCCATAATAACAATGTACTCAGGGAGCTGATTGCCAGACATAAAGCTCACTTTCATTTCTCCATAAAATACGCCGCCATATTCCATCTGCTTGGGGCTAATTGACTCGCAAGAGAGGATGACATGAAGACAGACTTGATGGCATCCAGAGGGTGTAATGATGGCCATGTCAGAGGTGAGTAATGAGACCTGAGGACACCCCCCCTCCCCATCCCCCTCCCCACCCCAGCAGGATAGGGGGGAATCTGAAAGGGGGGCTGTCGAGGAGGTCAGAAGAAACATGGCTACCCCATGTTAGGCCCTCAGCCCCTCAGCCCTGAGGCTCTGTGGAGATGAGGCATGGAGGACCAGAGACAGGAACTTCTCAATCAAAACCAACACCTCAAAGGACACACGATCACATACCTATCACACTACAGGCCAGAAAAGAAAATAGCAATATAGGAGAAATCAATCAGCTGCAGCCAGGGGCCATGGAAACATCTGGAGATGACGGAAGGAGGGCTGACATGGACAACAACAGGGGAAAGTCCTCCTTTTGTTTCTGCCTAAACATTTATCTCATATGTATTTTTTATTCTGATTATATAGAGGTTAAAAACATATATCGGGATTTAAGATTTTAAGAAAACCCAGAATTATTCGGACAATCCATTCTGTATTCATGGCATGTCAATTGTTAGATTTTCTTTTACTCTTACGAGACAAGGATAGCAAGGGAAAAGTCAGAACTTGATTAGAGTTACAAAAACTCTGCTTTGCTTTTCAGAACCGTTATCAACATAGTTGTCAGACTTGTTGGTTTTGCTCAGTGGACAACATATTTTTAGCTTCGTGTCTTTTCTAAAATATCACTAATCCTGAGAGATGGGATCTGCTAATGTTCTCCTTTGGCTGCAACACACGTAAAATTCCTAGTCTGTCGATAAGCCTCAAATTTGCCATGAAGGCATATCTCCTCGCTTGGCTGGATTAGAGAGACTTTCCCAGGCAATGAGAGATATGGCCAGGGGTTCACAGTGGGCAAACTCCCTCTATGTTTCACAAAGAGCACCCGCTTGGCCTGAGAATGTGGAAAAAAGATTCACTTACTTTTACTTCTTTTAGCCCTGCTTTTCTCTTTCCTCATGTCCTCTCCTATGCTGTACAGAATGTGTTTGTGTTTGGGGCTCTGCTCTCATCTATAATCAAAAATGGGGTTGTGGTGCCCGGCGGTAGAGAGGTGACTGTGGGCAACATCAGGATGTGACACCTGGGAAACAGCAACAGGACAAGTAATCAGGTTGCACTAATATTTGATGTAGTAATTAAACAAGTGGAAACAGCGAGCCTCACAACAATCAATAATGTAATGACATTACATGTCCCTCTTAGGGGAAATCTCCGGTTAAGTTTGTGCAAAAACCAAGAGGTCCACCGCAAAGCAACTAATCATATTATTTTTTCATGAATAATACAGAGTCAGATATTATTGAAATCCAGTGAGATTCTCCTGTAATAGGATGGATATTCCATCACCTTGCTAAGAGCTCAAGATCTTACAGATGAGAAATTCAATTCCATAATCAGATTCCTGTTTTGTACTTTCCAGAATTTGAAAATAAATGTCTAGTATTGATACAGACTTGGGGTACAAAAACAAGCAAATATTGCTTCGCTTCAAGAGAGCATTAATTTGCGGTCAGCCCACACATACTGTAATCAATGAATGATAAAATCAAATACATATTTTAATCACTTTAGCCCTTGTGTGGGGATCTTATTTAATTTGTTAGTGGGTCTGATGGACACACATTTACGTGGTTGTATTTGCCATAAATGTGACAATGTATCAAAATAATATATTGAATAATGTATTGTAATAACATGGTGCAGATCCTACAAGCTATTTGTAGTTTCACACTCTACAAAGGGTAAAGAGAGCAACATAAGCAGGAGGCAGACAGAGGGGGGCCATGTTGAAACCTCAGGGCCTGAGAGAGGGAGACTAAGGGAAGAAACACATTTCTTTTTTTTACTTTTCACCGACACACGCACTTTCGTTATTCGTAAATGATAGATGTAAGGGTTAACAGGCCTGCGTTAACAGTACGGCGATGACGTCAGAACATCAGCGAGAGAAAACAGCACATGGTAAAGATGGACGACAGGACGGAGGGCCACCAAAGTGCTAAACTCAGTGAAGTGAGTGACATGTTCCTGTAAGATCTGACTCAGGTGTGATTACATGAAGAGGCAGAGCGTGAGTGGAAAAAAGGGGTATTTGACAGCAGACTGGTCTACCTGCCCTACAGACCAGGTCTAATCCAGACCCAGCAGGGAGGAATTACTCCTGGTCACACCTTGGCGCTCGCACAGAAGCAGATCCTGAAAGTTTGACTCCAGGCCAAACGTAGACGGAGGTTTGCTTGTGTAGAACCGAGAGTCAAGGAAGGGTGACCATTTTCATCATGTTTAAAATTACTTAGAGAAACATCGAATCCACAATTTTGAGAAATGCATCCGTAACATATGGACAAACTCCCATACTGGTTATCATTACCTAGTTTATTCAACACTGTCATCCTCCAGTGTCATTAAATCATATTCTCTTGCTCACTTGACATTCAAAGTCACAACTAATTTGAAAGGCTCTTTTAGGCTAAAAACCTTACCATGACCACAAACAAGTAATACCATATTGCACATACTATAGACAACATCTGTTGTATTCATTTGAACATCTTCTTACTGTAAATAGAGTATAGGCCTTTAAATAGTGGATGGTGATTCCATCTGAAATTCTAGACCTCTATACTATCAAACGCCATGTAACGATGAAGCACGCTCTTGAACGCAGAGCTTGTCTTGCAGTACAGCAAGGCGCTGTTTTGGATTATGGTAATCACACTGTACAAACGTGAAACATTTATGAAGCAAATGTGCAGCAAGCTATTTTCATTCTGAATAAAAACAAAATAAACGGCATTTATAACGCAGAAACATGTTATCTTAGATAGACGGGAAAAATCGTGATCATAAGATAATATCTTATTATTCTACCAGTACAATTAACTGAAAGATACAGCATAGGAAAGCTTAGATTAAAATATATTTTTAAGTTATTTTAAGCATTTTTCAAGCATGCATTAAGTCATAATTTGCGTTCATTTACAAAATGTAAATTAATTTCTAATTTCAAAATCAATCCGTCAATAACGTCATTCTATAAAATTGAAAAGGCTCCTTTTCATTGCATTTCTTGAAACACGGACGTCTATGTAAACTTTCAGAACCACAATGTGAGGACAGCTCCTGCAGCATCACGACTACGCCGCAGATTACTGAGCATTCACATACAGACTACCAACGAATGATCATGAATTGCAAGGATAAAGTCAAACCGCAAACGTCCAAACAATTGCAGTTTTATTGCAGCCTAACGTAGGCTAAAGAATAACAACTATAATCGAATGTCTCAGAGATTGTCATTTCATGTAGCTTGAGACAGTCATGAGTGATAACGGGAGTGAGAGAAAGGAACTGCGCTTACACGCAACATAAACTATGCGCGAGCACTCAATGGCAGGACCAGGTAAAAAATGTTAACCCCCAAAAAAACAGTCAGATTCACAAGTGACTCCACGTTTAGAACTCTTATGTCAACCAATTCATTACTTTTTTCATGAGAACTTTGGGAATAGAAACAAACGGCAAAAATCTTA